>NC_079345.1:14405000-14427500 GCF_029582105.1 Oenanthe melanoleuca
ACATATTGTTCTTACACTTAAAAAAAAATAGCTTTTTGGAGATGTTGCAATATAGTATAGAGTCCAAACAAATAATTAACAAAATGTGCTTAGCCTGTTTTTCTGTGATATTAACAATGTGGGATAATTTCTTAAGGGGCAGTGAATATGCTTAATGTATTTTGATTTTATCAGATAGGATGGCTTTGGAAAGTTCCCATTTACAGAACAATGGAGGAGTCTAGGTATAAGAACAGCCCTATTTAAAATAAATAAAGTGTTCTAGGGAATGTGTTGGTTGCCCAGCTGTTGGTTCTAGCTATTGATTGAACACCATTCTGCAGTTGCACAGTCATATAGATGGCTTCCTGTGATAAACAGGCTAATGTGAATCACATTTTAATATAAAATAGGTAAAAAAAAAGAGTGCATTTTCTCCTTTTCTTCATGAATTAACTCTGACTTGGTAGTTGTACTTATTAAAAAAAAAAAAAAAAAGAGGTTTATAAGTCAAACACTTAACTCTGAACTTTGAAAAAACATTATCTTGTATCTTAAAAAAGTCCTGTTCCTGTGAAGTTGCATGTGCTAAAGATGTTTGAACAGAAGCATAAACTTAGAGTAAGTTCTGCTTCAAAAGAGGATTTATGCACTCTAAGATGACTCAATGAAACTTAGATTTTTAAATCATTTTCTTAGTGCTATGAAATTCTCCAAGCACCCAGGTGCCTTAGGCAGGTGGCTGTCCTTGTAAGTCCAGGTAGTTCCATATGTACCCAGGACTAACACCTCCTTCTGCTCATGTCCAGAACTTCCAGGTTTTGAGTAATGGACCTCAGGGCTGAATGCAGGATTTGGGAGCTCAGCCAGATGCATAATAGATATTGCAAGACTCTGATCTTAGAGGAGTGCTGTATTGGATGTAGGTAGAAGTGCTTTGTTTAATCAGGACCGTGGCACTCTAGGAAATTCTAGAGTGATCATACACGTAATTCATTTTGCTTCTGTTCAGCATTTGTGAGTCCTGTATATTAGCCAATTGTGAAATATTTCGAAAACACATCATTGAAAGTAAGATTTCACATTTGTATTTTCCCCTAAGTGTATTTAACTGTTAATGAAAGCCATGGGACTGAAAGCTGTTGAGACAGAAATCTTATTCAGGAGACTGGAGCTGTAGTGCTCTCTGACTCATTTGATCCTCCCATGTCTCCTTTGGGATTCAACCATTTTTAAAAGGAATTACAGATAGCAGTAGAAGAATAGCTTTGTCACTGACTATTCATTCCATGGTATTTCAACATAGGGCACAGATTAATGTAATTTATTGTGCTGAATTTTGTTTTCTGGACATCTGTTCAATATACCCAAACTCCTCCTCTATAAGACTCTGAGGAGCCATCATTTGGTAGCAGCTCAAAAACATTGGGCTAGATATACACTGGTGACTTGGAGGTATAACTCTTTATGCATTGGATCTCCAGTGCCCTGAGCTATCCAATTGTCTGTGTCAAATAACCCCAATGTGCCTTGTGTCAAATATTACTGATGTCACTATTGACATTGTGTCAAAAAATGTCATATCTAATGTCTGTCACTGAAGAGTGGTGGCAGAGTCAAAATTTGACAAAAAACACTTAAGGACAGATAATGGAAGTAACGTGCATCTTTCTCATTCCCCTAACAGGGAACCATTGAATTGTGAGTGTCTGTTCAAATTTTCTTATGCTGGCCACATTTCGTGTTGCATGTTTCTAGCTGCAGAGATTTTAGCTTTGAACTTCTTAGAAATATTGGTAAACAGGGGAGGTTATTCAAAACAAACTTAAAATGACCCCAGCTAGCAGGCACAGCTGCAGCTGGTGTAGAGCAGGTCCAGGCTGGTCCAAGGCAGGAGATGGCTTCAAATGCCCAATGCCAGAGACACTGAGGCTTGGGAATCACAGAGGAGAAAAGAGATTTGGTGATTCTCTTTACACTTACTTATATTGTCTATTGTATGTATAATTTATATTATTTTAAAGTGTTAAAACTTTTTAAAATTTGAAACTTAGGATCACATCATATGTGATATTAATTGGTTTTGAGAGAAGGTGTTATTCCTATGGTTGCTTTCCTTAAACTTTTCTAAATGGCTTTATGAGGCTAATTCCTTTGGATCTTCTTATAGTGCTCTAAAACTTTAAGGGCAGGATCTCTTATCTGTGTGGATATAGCAAAGAAAAAACTTAAAACTGTCTCCAAAGAGAGATATTTTCAAACTCCTTTGCTTATGGAAGTTATAGGATAATTTAAAATACACTTATGCGGATGTGTGGGTTTATTTTTTTTTTTAAGAAGTTGAGTATTTTGTTTTTAATTAGTAGTATCTCTTGAGTCTCTCTGGCTCATGGAATCAAGGTCTGTATCCCTTCAGAGGCAGCATCAGGAAGTTCTACTGTTCTCAGATTGGGCTGTGAGCAGCAGCATCTGGCAAGAGTTTGGCTTTGAGCAGACAACTTTAGTCATTCTAAAGTACTCCTGTTAAGTAGTAGTAGTAATAAAAATAAAATTACAGTGGACTGTAAAGCAACATTCTACTCTGCTCCTAACCAACTGCCTGCAGTTTACACAAGCAGATGCCTCATGTTGCCCTGAAAGCCCCAGGACTCATGTGAAGGAATGCCTCTTGTGCAGTGGGGGTGATTTGTTAGAGCCACGAGGTCAGATCTTCCCAAGCAGCAGAGAAACGCTGAGAGCCAGAGCCTGATGTGTCGGTCAGAAGGCTGACATGTCGTGAGCTGGTTTGGTTTTGCAGAGCTTTTCAGGAAGGGAAGGAGGTGGATGCAGACAGTAAACATCCTAATGTCTGGGTCAACACACAGAATCAAACACTGCTGGGCTGCTCTGCCTGTGAGTACCTGCCCTGTGCCCTGCCTGAACTGGCTGCAGCTCAAAACCCCAGTGCACTGATCACCTGGTGCTGGAGTCCTCTGTGGGTTCTTAGACACATAATTATTTTTTTTAAAGTGCTCTGAATTTTGAATGCACTCTAAAATTATGTTTCTGAAACATCTTTGCCTAAAACACAATAACAAATAGAAAATTCAATGCTCTCAGATAATGAATAGAAGCTGGGCTGCAGGAAGAATAAAATTCTTCAGTAGAAATACTCAGGAAGGTACACAAAAACATAGAGGGAAATCATTTGCCTAATTATCAGCTAACTGCATGTAACAAACAAGGAATAAATCACTTTTTTGGCTTCATTATGTTAAATTAAAGAATCCAGTCCTGGGCATTTTACTGCTGAAATATACAGTATTTTCAACTTCAGAGCTGCCTACATTTCTCAAATAAGTGAAATGGCTCAGGTGATATTTAAGATGATTTTGTGTGATGATGAATAGCTCATTTACCATGTTACATTTAAACTCAGATCACACTGAAATGTGTGTTTGAAAGTCTGGATGAGTACATCTGGACTCACAGGCAGACTGTCTTCAAAATAGCAAACAAGAATCTTCCAAAGTTTTTATGGGAGCTTTCACTGTCTAGATCCTAAAAGACTCCCTCCCACTTACGGCTCTTCATTGCTTTGAGTGTCACATGTTCCCTTGCCACAAGAGGCATCATCTGTTAGGGCCTTAAAAATAGGCTTCTTTTGAATTAATAAGTGACATAGGAGCTTTTCCTGACGTAGTCTTGGCCTCAAAAGTGACAAGCAGAGGAAACAAAGGAAGGTGCTCAGCTCTATCTCGTAGATCTTGGTTCCAATCTGAGTAGTGGGATGGAGCTAAAAGGAGAGAGTTTTCTTTTCATCCTTTAAAAAATTCCAGATATTAAAAAGTTTTGTTTCATTGGCCAAAATTCCTAAAGCTGTTCTGTTTGAATAAATAATATGTACTTTAAAATTCCTGAACTATTTTCCTTTTGAGACCCAGATGCAATGATGAAGTTGTAGGCTAAATGCTTTCTTCAGTTAAAAAAGGGAAAAGGACAACAAAAGGGGTGACTCCAGCAGGAGTGGGTGAGTAAATGTGCTCTACCAGAATAACTGAGCCTGATGCTCAGGATATTCACTTATCATGTGTGAAGCTAAATCCCTGAACTACCTTTTCAGAGCCAGGCATGAATATAAGCCTCTCCCATTCAAGAGGAATTTCCTTATTTCATCCCCTTATAAGGTTCCTATGGGTCCTTTGTTTTCTTTTTTCTTTCTTTTCCTGACCACTGCTTTTATGAAATCTTGGTAATGTCTATTTGTTCTGTTCATTATAGGGCCTTCTGCATCTGCCTGCTCTCTGCAGCAAAGACACAAATTCTGAATTTGTAGTAATTCTAAAAACATTAATTCCCATAAAAGTAGTTAATAGCCAGACTTCGTGTTTGACAAAACACTTAGCACGGTCAAGTAAGATAGTTAAGTTTGTTTAATACACAAATATAGTATGTTTTCATGCATTTAGTTAAAAATTCTCTTCCTGCTATTTAGGAGTTTGCTAATGAGAATACCTGTATAAGAGTAATACATTAATGGTATTTACTAACATAAATATTTGCTTTCTAGAAGCAATGTTACACAAAATTCCTGAACTGCAGTCTAAGCAACTGCTGGAATGTTTGAGGTAAGAAACCTGACCTTTGGGGAGGATCAACATCAGGAAAACAGAGTTTCCACTGTTTGTGACTTGTGTCCATAGTGAAGGGGCTTGGAATGGCAGGAAGGTGACTGACACTGTGTCACTGCTGAGCCCCAGTGGAAAGTTCTTGTCTTCATTACGATATTGGTAACAGAAAATATTTTGCATGAATTAAAGCATATCCTTGTACTCTCAAAACAGTCAGTTTGTCAAGGTCCTTCTGCAACAGATAAGGGAAAATAAATAGAAAGAGACCTTCATCTATACTAAATGTTAGGAATTGCAAAACCTGTGTGGAAAAGAAGAATTTTGAGTCAGCTGCTGCTGAAATTATGTTAGCTGTGGCTTAAAGCAGAGCAAAAAAGTCTTCTTTAAGGCATCTTTTCCACATACACTCTGCTTCTTCTCCCTCAAACTACTTAGTTGCCTGCCATTATTGTGAAGTGCTTGCATTCAGCATGCATCACAATGTGTCCATGTGGCTGCAGGTGGTGCTCAGGGACAGTCCTGGTGTGCAGTCAGGACACAGACAGACAGACATGGACACATGAAGGGTGAAGCTCCTCCAGCCTTACTCCACTGGAGGCTTGTCCAGGTGGTAGGTGAACATACAGGAGCCTTCTCAAATACTGAACTCCCACAGGTTTATTCTCAGAAATGCAGGAGTTTGTCTGGTGTGTTCAGGTGAGTGTTGACATGAGGGCAGGAACAGTCAGCTGGTAAAATTTTTCCAGGGTGGGCTTACAGTTGAGATCTGGAATGGAGATACACTTTATTTATGATGCCACTTCTCTTACTCTATTATTTTTTTAAGGATTTCTTTGCAAAGGGTCTTCTACTCTTTTTTTCTTCCTTAGCAAAGTATTCCTATTTAGCTTATTTATTTTTCAGCTTTAAAACATCAGCATTTTATAGATCTGAATTTCACAATGTGAGGATGATTGCTACGTACAATTTGCAAAATTGTGATTAACCAGCCCCTGTTTCGAGTCAGTTCTCCCTAATTCACAAAAGGCTTCCAAGAATAGTCTGCACAAAATTCAGTGTGCAAATTGTAGGGCAGATTTTTAGAGGGCAGTTTAAAGAATGAAGTCCTAAGGGTTTTATCTATATTTATATCTCTTGTTAAACCAAACTCTTATGTAAATGTTACAATCTGTAAATAACAAGCTGAGCCGCTTCCTTAAAGGAAAGATTGCATCCACATTTTTTGAGATTTGGCAAAATTATTAACTTGCACAATAGACTAATATACAAGTATATTTGGAAGCAACTAACTCTAGCCTGTGTCTTCATCTGTATTTTATGGATATTTAAAGGTTTAAGAATAGATAGACCTTTCATTTTCCTGTAAAAATTGTCTCAAATTGAAAAACACTGCCCTTAGTGATGGCTTGAAAAAATGGAGATAGCTTTTGTATACTTTTACTTTTTATAGCCATTAATGTTGTAGTAAATCTTGTATTATTGTATACAGTCTAGATTATTCTTCATTCTTTTGCCTTTGGACAGGAAAGAAATTACTGGCTTCCATCAGTGTTATTGGCAATCCCCATATTCTGACATCTGTTCCTTTCTAAACATTTTACCAACCTTGATGAAATGTAGTTTAGTGTTAGAAGCTGACTTGAAGAAAAAATTGGATGATAAAAAAATAACATTGATTAAACACCAGAAGTAATTTACCAATGACTATCAATATTTTGATGGCCATTGCAGTTTATTGCAGAAAAGCTAGACATCTTATAGTAATTTTAATCATATATAAATCTTTGAATTAAACTGAATAAATGAATTCTCATTTTTTAAACAGAAGGATGAGAGACTGATTTTACTCAATTTTAATCAAACTCTTTGAGCCATAGTCCTGAGAATGTTTGGGGCATATTTTACAAATGCCGTGCAACACACAACTCCCCAGATTAAAAATCTCAATTAATATTTTCTAATACACAGTGGAGATGTCATTCCTGATGCTGTCCTTTCCAAGGAGCAACGCTGGGATTTGCCCACTCCAGACCAGGTGCTGGAGTGGGGGGCACTCCAAGGGTGTGTGGTGGGTCTCTGTAAACCACCAGCTTTGTTCACACCTCTTCTGACTAACTGTGCTTCACTGAAGTAAAGCACAGCAATAAAAGACAAGTGATTATTCCCTCTCAGGTGCCAAGCACAAGCAATTATGGTGGGTCTTCCCCCACTCCATGGGGTGCTGAGCTGCAGGAGGAGCCTTGCAAGAGGCTGTTGAGGGCTGGGGCAAAAGCAGGGGTGAGTGTTTCATTTCCAAAGATTGGAGCAAGTTAATTACTCAGTGAAGGAGGAGGTATGAACAATATCTTCTTGGCAAGGGAAGTATGTGGGAAATAAATTGAAAGGGCTGCTACAGAGAGTGTGTTCTGATACTGTGAGAGGTGGATATACAAGAGGATGGGAAGGTCTGATTAGATATTTTCAGAAGCACTTAGCAACAGTGTCAGTGGAGCAGTTGAAATTCATGGACTAGGAATGTTTGGAAGCAGAGTTTGGGCAATGCTAAACTACAAGCCCCTTACCCCGTGCCTGGATTCTCCCTGCAAGGTTTTCAGTGAAGCTGTAATATTTCAGAAGGGTGAGGAAGACACATTTCTCCAGCACTGTGTGTGTTATGAACCATTGAGGACAAAATGAAATTGAATTCACTTCATCACACCAAGATTTTCAAAGGTGGAATTACTCCTCTAGCAATAGGGTCTTAGAGGACTCCCAAGCTAGTTTTTGATTCCCTTACCTTTGAGAGAAACTTGAACCTTGGAGAGTTCAAGGTAGTTTCTAAGCTGTTTGAAGTGGAGGGGATTTGAGAGATTTGTTTTCTCCGTTTTACAGAAAGTTTTAATTTGAAGGAAAATTTTTCTAACGTACCTCCTTTAGAAGCTTTACATTTATTACCAAAACAGTTTTCCTTTAATTTCCCAAAAGTCATGTATGGTAGGAGTAACTGAGTGGTCTAGGTTAAAGGGGTGTATAAACTAACAATTTCTGTGCTCTAATATTTTGTGCTAATCATAAAAAATTTCATACATTTCAGCCAGAGACCTCTCAGCAGGTTTTATAAATTCATTCAAAGATGAATGAATTCTCACAGTTTCTTGCTGAGGATATTTAGTAGAGGAACTAAACATTATAGACAAAATGTCACTTTTTGAAAGCAAATTGTTTTTCTTAAATCTGTTATTTTTTTCCTTTTGAAAACAGGTAGGATCAACTGTACTTGCACAAGTACCTACCAGGAGTGCAGTCTGGTGGTCAGTGGGAAATGGGATGACCCAGGTTCTGATGCATGTCATTCCCAAACCCTAGTGTCTCAGAGTTAATATATAAAAACAAGAATAAACCAATTTATGGGTTTATAACAAAATAACAGGGCTTGCCTTTTCCCAGCTGTAGTTTGTTCCTGCAGCCACCAGGAGACAAAGATCTTCACTCTGTCTTCTTCCAAGAAACTAAAGTCAATGTCTAAAAATTATTTTAATACTCTGTAAAGCAAACCTTTTAAATCTATTTAAAAAATTATACTTACCACCCACAAAAAGAAAAAAAAAAAATTTAAAAAAACCCAAAAAACCCCCAAAAAACCACAAACAAAAACCCATCGAAAAAACCCCCAAAAAACCAAACAAAACCAACCACCCAAAAGAAAAAAAAAAAAAAAAAAAAAAAAATTAGAGAGGCATGAAAGAAAATTGTCATTGTGTGGTCATATTTAGTATCTCTTGTTCATGGAGGGGGAAATGGAGGGACACTCAGTTGTCTGCCCGGTGTGCCCCAGCTCAGGCAGCAGGAGCCTGAGGTTGGCTGACTACCCCGGGCCATGCTCAGGCTGGGGGTGCCTGCCCTCCTGCCAGACACACAGAGCCTTCCCCTAGCCTCTCCCAGCCTCCCTTTAACATATGGTTTCAAAGCTGTTGACGTTCACCTGCTCAGATATCTGTACAAACTACTAGTAGGAACTACATAAATATCTAACAGATGCACGCCTTCACCCTGGGATTAATGCATTCTGCACTCGGACCCGTCAGCATCACACCCCTTCACAAAGGCATTTTATTTTTTCACTTGCTCATGTGGTGTACACCTGTGACATGCTGGCAATGCACTTGCTTGCAGTGAGAGAGCCCCTCAGGTTCAAAGCTATCCTTATATCTTTGTTCCTTTATGCGTGAACCTTTTGAGGTTTTCTCTTAGTGTTCAAAAGGCTTGAGCGTGGCATTACATCTTTAAAACCTCTCCTGACCCTTTTTTGAATATGCTGAATGTAAAAGCAGAAACAAAGCAAGGAGGACTAGATAAATAGATGCAGGGAGACATCATAAGGAAAAAAAAAATTGCTCCTGAGCTTGCCAATATTACTTCATGCTTTTTATTGCAAACCTGTAAACTAACAATAGCCCACCACCTCACACAGCTGGGTGTGTGAATTGAAGGTGTGCTGAATGTGTGGGCTTTCCAAATGGAGCACAATAACAGCAACACCTGTGCTAAACCACTTTGCATTGATTTTATTTTTTTTTACGATATTTGCAGTCCTTCTCTTTTTAGAAGTCTGTATAGTGTGGAAAAAACAGAACTTGTCAGGTTTAGTTTCAGTTTTAAGGCTTACCTCTTAAGGTTTGATGGACCTGTTAGAAAATCCTGTGGATTTAGATGTACCAGACCAAATGTAGGATTGAGTCTTAAAATGGAGGAGAGATTGTTCATCTTGTGGACCCAGCCTTGCTAATGTTCATTGGCTTTGGCTAACAGGCTCCTTGCAGCCCAGTCCTGGTTTGCTTGGTTGGCTGGTTGGTTGGTTGATTTTAATTTTTTTTTTAACTAAGCAGCCACTGTTTTAGTAGCCAGTTATAGCAACAAAATGGTTAAGAAAAATAGTAATAGTCTGTAAGTGTGTATCTTAAGGCACATCACAGATTTAAAATTATTAGTATTCAATAATTCATGGTTTTTTAATGAAATGACATATCAAATCAGAAAAAGTAGAAGTGAGAAATTTCTGTAACTTAATTCTCATCACTGCAGAACCACTAGATAGTAGTTACTATCACTGCTATTATTATCTGGTATCATAGATTAGGTTTAGTGTTATGTTTAATGGTAAATTTCAAACATAAAACCACGATGCTTTTCAGTGCCAAAAATTCACTGTAACATTCTGGGTTGTGAATCTGAGAATTATAAAGATGGGGCATCATTGGTAAAATCTAAGCATACCTTCTTGGTCACTTTGTCAGCAGTATAAATGGGTCCAAGGGTTGCCCACAGGGCTAGTTAACCTTTTCTCCTTTCACAGCAGCTGAATTTGAGGTTCTTTTTCACCTAAGTACCTACCAATTTATGTCCCTAATTCCTATTAATTCTGAGTCGCTCTTTCTTACACTGTTGTTACTTGAAATGGAAAATATTGGTTACAGTCCAAGAGAAAAATTTATAGCCTGTCATTGCAGCCTTGTGCTATTTCAATATAATAATACAAATGCATTCCCTCTTTGTGATAAGTGTATTTTTCCTTTTACTTTCTCATGCGATGTTCAGACCCTTTCCAGACTTACTTTGTCTCTGTGATCCCAGAGATTATAAATGCTCAAGGAGCCTTTAAAGATATTTGTTACCCTTTGAAACAAGTCAAGCAGACTCTCTTGTTCTGTCACACTCAGGCTGGGGCTGCAGAAGGCAATTTTCATCTCCTGTAGCTAAAAGCTGGGGCTTGTGTAACTTCCCTGTGAGGTCACCTTATAAGCTTGTGGATATATTCCTACATTTTTATGGGAAACTAAGCATCCTCCAATGTTAAGGAAGGTAGAGAAAGTTTTCTGGGCCCAATCAAATTCCTGTTGATGTGTTTAGTGACACAGAGATGGGGCTTAGGAACACAGAAGTGCTGCTTGTTTTAGAAGTGAGAAGGAGACCCACTGGAACAAAATTTCTTTCCAGTAATCAAGGGAAGATGGGAGTCTCGCAGCAGTAATGCGGACTCCTCTAATTACCACTTCCAAGTTATTAGCATCTGGAGCCCTTTTTCCCTTTCCTATCTAGCAATTAGAGAATTGGATAGATTAGTGTGTTGCAGAAGCTGTAGAGTGGACTAAGTTTCTCTCTGTTGGCACTTGGTTGTTTGCTGAAATTAATACTTTTAGCCCAAGTCCAGACTTTTTACCTGCTCTTGAATCCCAGGCTGTTCTCTTCATAGATAATGTATATTCAAGAACCACATAAATTGTTTATTTATTTCTCTGTTCCCTGCCCCCACCACAGAAAAAGAAACAGATCTTAAAAAGCCAAAGAAAAGCAGTCAGACACATGTTTTGCACATGAAGAATCACGTCTATAGTAAAATAGGATCCATATGTGTGTTTTGGATGTAAGCATCAATGCTCAGTTTAGCTTTGCCCACATGCCAGGGTATATATGCTGCTGCTGAAAGCTCAGAATTTTCTTGCTAAATCACACACAAAATTTGAACTTGAGGTTGCATTAATGTCATAAGTTCATAGTTTTCTGTTGTTTCTTTCCCCATGTATAGTGTCCTTTGTTTATAACTCAAATCCTCTCAAGATTAAACTTTAAAAAGACTCAGTGATTTAATGGACTTAGGATCAGATTCTAACCTCCAGCGTGAAACAAGCCTGACTGTAGCACTCAATAGCAATAAGGGATTGTTTGCAGTTGTGAAGCAATGACCGCCAAACATTATTGAGAAAAAAGATGCTGGGACTAATTTTTGCAAGGATGAAATATTCAGATGAATGTTAAAAAACTGCATAACAATAGACAGTGACATACACAAAGGGTAAAAGAGAAATTACTATCATTCCAACATAACACTGCACTAATTTTTTTTTTTTCCCCACAGCCATAAATATCTTCACTTCAAGTTAGCATATTTCTTTATGTAAAGTCTTTTTCTATCTTGTACATCTGTCCTGCAGAAAGATCTGGACAGATCGAAAACTGTCCTGCTTGAATATGTTTGTAGTTTTAAAATTTATAAAGATAATTGACTTTTCAGTTAATCTTCCAAGTTTTGGACTTGTTTATGCATATACATTAATTTTATTCCTTCCTTGCACTTTCCTCCAAATAAGAGCTATCTTGTAAGTTTAAGATCAGATCTTTGCTGTTGCTCAGGTACTTTGTACTCCTCTGGTAGAGGAAAACATCTGTGATTTCCCTGGCCTCCAGAGGATTTGAAATACCTTCTTTAGACAATCCTCAGCAAGTGGCAGCAGTAGCAACAGTGTCCCAGCCCATTTTTCTACACTCTGAGGATATGCTTGGAGCAGGGGGAACAACCTGTGACTCTGATTAGTTTCTGGTCTGGCAAAACAAGATGAACTGACCAGGGAGCAATTCTGAATCTTGTTCTACTGCAAGCCAAGTTGTTAGTAGGGAATCTAAAAATTATTTTGGAGACCAGTGCTATCACATCTCAGTTATTTTCAGGGAATAGGAAATGAGGTTCAGATTTTAAATATGTAAATATCCTTCCTGTTTCTGCACGGAGTTTAGATGTTTTGTGGCACTAAAGTTGTGTAATATAAACAAACCAAATTTGAAAGTAAGTAATGCTCCAAGCAAAAGGGGGTTGAGGAGGGGAGAGATGTCTTTGTGGCATTTATTTTCTTGATTCTCTATCCTTGTCATCATGGCCTTGATCCTGAAAGATATAGCAAGCTTCTTGCTACTAGCACTTTGTTATATAGCAACTTTTGAACCTTCCTTCTGGGGTTAGGTGATCAATTACTTTGTAGAGAAAACAGGGTGTTATTTCAAAAGCTGTGTTTTATTTTCATTTATAATTATCTCCACATCAGTCTTCAATCTGGAATCTTGAATTGGCCACATATGCACACTGACTTGCATGTAAAAGATCTGTGACAGCAGTCATGTGATGATCCCCTACCATAATTATTCTTCATATCAGGCTCCCAGTCCTTCAGAGATCTGAAAAATCTACAAGAAAGCCAGTTTGAATGTACCTAAGGGACTGAGAACTCAGCTCAGATTTTTATGTCATCGATAAATAGATTTTTTAAGAAAAGGAAAGGAAGTGCCTTTAACTTCTTATTGTATTACCTTTGTATTAGAGAGCAGTTTCTTAAAACAGACCCACAGAAGGAATGCCATCAGCTGGAAATCTGGTCCATGTGACTGTTTCCATGAGTTGTTCTTGCATCTTCCCCTAAATGTTCTTGTTAAGTTTTGTGGTTTAACAATCATCTCTCAGATTCTTCTATGGAATGTATATTCCCCGCATCTGTTGCATAAGAAATCCATATGAAGAGGGCTTTGATTTTTCAGAGGGGAAATGGTTAAGCTGATTTTACTGAAGTGCCATTGCTTGCACAAAAAGTACATGTATAAAATACATAGAAATAGCTTTATTTCCTATCAGATGACCTGAATATGTTATCTATACATAGGTTATTTAAGAAACATATACATATTTTCATATCTAAGTTGACTTTTTAAAAACTTGACTCCATAAGAAATCCATTAACTTAGGTAATAATCTTTTCAGCAACAGTAGATCCCAGGGAGTTACATGGGACTGAGCAGTATGTCAGGACTATAGCTGCAAAATACACTTGAAAATAAGGTTAAAGGAGATCAATCCAAGTAAAAAAAAATAAAATATTATGGCTGCTCAACAGCCAGATCTCATGAGAGATCAGCATCAGGTGGCAGTTCCTCTCGTCCTGACGAGGATGGGCCTCCTTGCAATGGCGCTGCAGATAAATTCACAGAGATGTCTTTAGAAACACAAACACCAGTGAGCTCCCACAGGAAACCTTGGTTCCACACCCTCCTACAGAGGGTCAGGGCCACACTGTGACCCTGCAGGAGCCCTCTGGCAGGTGACAGAGCCCCACATTGTGAGGCAGCCCCGGCGCTGCGGAGGACGACATCAGCAAATCAGTGGCTAATAAAGACAGGCAGCAGCAGCAGCAGCAGGGCTGGCCTTCTCCACAGCAGGGTACCACAGATGTTTCAGATAACAAAGTGAGCTTTGCTGACAGAACATGTGTGTAATATATAAAATAATGGGAACCGAAAGAGGGGGGAAAAAAAAGGCCACTCCAATCCACCCATGTAAAAATGTTTTTTATTTATAAGTGAGCAGCTGAATACGAATGTTGTCTGCTCCCATAGAAGTAAAAAAATAGCAGGCTGATGTGGATGAGAGACTTCACATGGTTTCTAGCAAAATAGGCTGTGCATTGAAATCTTTTTCATGTCCCTAGGGTGGGCCCAGACCTCCAGCTGGGGAAAATCCATGTAGTTTTATTTTCTAGCAATTATATTTTTTTACCTCCTCTGATATATGTCTGTGCTGTGGCTGGGGGGGTGGATTATTAAGTTTCCTGTGTGGTACACTGTACAGTTTTTGGACAGGACCAACTTTACCAAATAGTTGCTACATTGAGGATTTTTACAGGGTGGACCTGGAATATGCAGTGATGTTCCACAACCACCTGGAAAAAAATCCCATGAGCAGCTCTCAAGTAAGATAATTAGCCATGAACTGGAAGAATTACAGCAGAAATCCCTGTTTTTATGATATAATAGGCTTACCCTCTACTGTTCAAGTGTCCCAAAGTAATAAAATCAACCTCATAGTTGAGGAATCCTTGGGTGAAGGAGACTTTCACAGGTCTGTTCTGCACTGCTCCCAAGGGCATGAACAAGGAGCGTGAATGGGGCACCCTAAAAATTGTGGGGTCACCCAGTGCTGGTAGTTGGTGAGAAGTCGCTGTAAGGCTCCTGTTGACTCTGTGTATGGAACTCTGCTGAGGAAAGGTTTGTAAACAGGCCAGGAAGAGGACCTGGAGTGCCAGGTCATGCCCTCCATGCCCTCTCCATGTCCGTGCTGCTTGGCCAGCGCTCAGACACCACGAGTGGGAGCCCCCAGGGGGTGCAGCTTGTTAGCCTGCTTTTGAAGAGTAACAGACTATGGGATTCTGCAGGGTGGAACAGGAAGCTCCTATCAGAGGCTAATAAATGTTTCCTTGTAAAATGGGGAGATGCTTATGTGAGTCCAGATATAAAGTGAAAGTAAGACAGCCCTCAGAGGAATTACTGAGGTAATAAATGTATTTACTAGGGCAGTGTGTGCCAGAGCAAGACAGAAATGGGCTAAGACTAGAAGACAATTAGAACCTCAAGTGCAAGCTGAAGTTCAGTGGTCAGATGAAATTCAACCCATTCCTCTGAGAAAAGTGTCTGCCCTGACTTGATTATCTGGGATTGGCGTGGCCAATGAGAAGAACAGCAGTGTAGGACTTCTGCCATGTGTCCTGCTTTAAGCAGTAAGACATGAACACAGAATATGGTAACCAGCTGAAAGAGGATTTGGCTCTCAGCATATGCATATTCTGTGTACAGATTGTGCTGTTGCAGCCCCAGCACCTCAATGGTCAGAGTCTGGTGGTGTGTCAGATTATTGCAGCATGTGGCTCGGCATTGCAGGGTGGCCAGAATCCTTTGGGACTGTCTGTGGGATCTGTGGTTTGGCCCATTCAACCACTCACAGTGAAATCAACATGAGATCAGAGGTGTATGATCTACAGTAGATGTTTCTGTGGCTGAAATATAAATACAGGTTAGGCAGATTGCTCCAAAAATCTTGTGGCTGTATATGAGTGGTGGTCACTTTATCAAGGTTTATAACTTTAGTGTTTCTCTAATACCAGGTATGTAAAATCAGGACTTCTATAATGTATTCCTTCACTGAAGAAAGTAAAAAAAAAAAAAAAAAAAAAAAAAAAAAAAAAAAAAAAAAAAAAAAAAAAAAAAAAAAATCCAGATTCTTTTTTTTTTAATTGAAGTATTTTTTCCTTCTCTGAGTACCATCTTATAATTGAGATCCACCTTGAACATGCCAAGGTCATAATTCAAGACACAGAATATGCTCAGGAAGCTGCCCAACAAGATACCTTTATTCAGGCAAATTGGAAAACTTGTGTGTAACCCAAAAGATCAGAATAGAGTCCTTATTGAGCAAGGTTAGGAGGGATAGAAACAATCGGCTTATATAGAGTATTTTTACTTCATAGGAATGTGGTTCTGATTGCTGAAAATGTATCCTTTGCATGAAGTACAAGTATAATCCTATGCCTACTTTTCCCTTTGAGTAAAAGTATGCTTAATAGCAATTTCAGGGGGAAAAAAATCTATTTAAAGCCTGTTGAGCAGAATATCCACTTATAGAGGGAAGCTATAAGTGAATAATGTTAATGGAGTTCTGTTTGGTAAAATGCATAGGACAACTAATAGAATCAAGCTCCTATAACAGTGAATGATTGAATTACATTTAAGAGAGTACCTAATTCATGACCTTTAATAATAGTTTTATAGTTGTCTGTTTTTGTTAATCCTAGACCACCTTCATACAAAATTTTTAGAAATTTCATCTCTCACTTCATACTATGGTCAGAGGACCTTTTTTGCTATTGTATGCCAGTAGTTCCATTAAAACATTTAAGTAGGCTAATTACTGAAAGAAAAAAAATGCTTTCTGGAGAAAATTATTATACCTGTTTATTAGCGTAGGAGAAGTTCTTAATCTGGGAATAAATTTTGAACAATAGTGATGAAGAATGACTCGACACAGGACCTTCTCAAAAAAATAAATGAAGTCCTAAAAACACTAATTATTGAGCATTTTTTCCTCCAAAGAGTGGATTTTTAAAAAGTAGAAGTTTGTGTGTAGCTTCCGCCAATCACTGAAATATTATGTACAGGAAGATAAAGTTTTATACTCTATCATTTTTTTTTCCTCCCATTTATTTTTACAGTATGTGTTTGTTTTATTGCTGTGAAACTCTGATTCAGTGTTATTTTGTGCAAAGGAAACTCTCAAATTTACAGCACACTTCATTAAAACTGTTTGTACTTTTATCAGTTTTAAAGAGGCTGCTCTTGCAGTCATTTGATGTCGATTTTGCTTTGCACTGTTCAGGAAAGTCAAGTGAATTTGAGAGCCCTTCCATGTAGCATTGGAATTTATACAGAGATTCTGTGTGGGAATACCTTTCCATAACTCTCTGTTAAGTTTCATTCCTTAAAACATTCTACAGTTTTGTTAGCTTTTGTGCTGGAGGGTTCTGCCTGCTGTGGTGTCATTGATTGCTCATCCTACAAGAAGGCAGAGAACAAAGGTGGAATAAGCTGCTAATCTTCTGGATCAGCCAGACGTTATTCAGTGGTATGTGGGAATTTCAGGCACTGATCCTTAGGGAACAGGGGTGCACAGAGGGCTGTGAGGCTGCCAGGAGCAGTCCCCTCCTTGTGGCACCCTGCTTGCCGGAGCGCTGCTGCGTCACGCTGCCTTAAATGTGGCTTTTGCCTGCTGGGTGCAATGGAGCTCTCCGTGGAGCATCACATTTCCAGAGAGCTACAGATGGAATTGGCTACTTTAAGAATGCAATAATTTGATTAATTAATTTTTTTTTTAAGATCAGTTTAGCAAGGAGAGGACCCTAGCACTTTCTAGGTCTTGCTTGTTCGCTGTGAAAGCTCTGAGCTGTAGCTCTGAGTTCCCGTTGAGGTAATCTCAAAATTCTTACTGCTGCAGAATCAGAGCCAAAAGGGCTGGAGTGCATGTGTGCAGCTAAGGAACAGACTAGAAAAAGGCTATGAAATTTCTGTGGCTGATCATACTTATGGTTCTGTCCTTTACAATATAAAGTAAAAAATGTATTGTTTTACACAGAAGCTCCATTATAGGTCAGGCCTTTTCTTAACCAGCCACTTGACAGTGGCCCCACTTGACTCCCAACACAATTTACTCTGACCATTAGTTAAGGACTGTTCCTGCTCTGTCTGTGGTGTTCCCAGCTCCATATGGTGGTAGCTTAAGGCTGATCTAAGAGTAAACAAGAAGTGCAGTGTTTTGGTCACACAAAGGTGTGGGACTCCGTTTATAAAATTAAAGAAGAGATTAAATGCAGGGGAAATACTCTGTCTTTATTTCACATAAGATATGCCAGGAATTGAAGGTTAGGTCCCACCTCTTTTTGTCATGCTTGTTGGTTCATTATTTCAAAGTAAAACTCTTTTTTTTGTAGGTATTTTTTGTTATTTTATTGCTGCTTCTCTGAAAATGAAGTTCCTGCACTATACTGTATGTTCAGTATTCACAACAAGGAGAGATTCTGGCTTTGCACCAAACTGCTGACAGTCTTGATACTTTTACACTGAACATCTCTGGAGCACCGAGGAAGATTTTTGGAGGATGAGAGGGGATGTCAGGCTAAAGTACCGTAAATAATTTATAGACCTCAGATAATTGTCCTGTGACAGCTCCCAGTGCTTCCAGTTTCTTCCTACCTCCCCTATTTTCAGCTATCAGTTATAGAATCTTGACTTAATATTGCTAATTGCATAGTAAACAGAACAATATTGTTTGCCCCAAGACAGATTACCATTTCTCATTACAGAATTCACATAGACCACAAATCATTGATACCATCTCCACCAGTTATAATAAAGTTTATCTTCAATCTGATAAAAAGCATGTACTGAATAATAACTGTTGCTCTTATTGTAAGTGGTTTAAAAACATGCTTTTTTAAAAGCTGGGTAGTTCACTGAAGTTGCAATTCTGCATTTGCCCTAGCCAAGAGAGGTGAGAGTTGGGGACAAAAATGGTCAGATTTGCAAGCCTGACTCTGGGTGCAGTGTGTGTGGTGGCACTTGACAGCTGATGAACCTCTTACTGTTATCACAGTCAGCTAAACACAGTCAGTCCCACTTTCCCTGCATTTATCTGTATTTGTGCTTGAACCCATTGTTCAGTGCATTATGGATTTGCATCTTTAGTTATTTGTAGAGAATTAAAGTACACTGGATGTTGTAAGAAGGTTTATCTCTTCAGTTCAAATTCTAGAGATCCTCAGTGGTCTGCAGGTTTCTGCCTTGATGTTTTGAGATGAGCACTTGCACCTGCAGCAGTGCAAGGACAGGCACTAAATTCATATGGATAAATGCCTGAAAAAACAGGTTCATTTTACTTATGTCCCACCACTCCTAATGCACACTCATGGATAAAGAAGAAATAATTTACTATGACAGAAACCACCAAAATCCATAAAGGTATACCATGGCAGGAGTATGATGCTGCAGCACTTTTCAGTTTTTCTTACAAAGGTGGAAATCTTCCAGTAGTGCATTTCAATCTGCCCTGGTAAATTTAGATACTCCTTAGGGAGGTTAATCTTTTAGCCCTGTATGTTTTTATGTCATATATGCTGGGATGGAAGCAATTGCATCATTGTGTGTTGTTTTGAACAAGACTGGCCAAAATGTTAACTGTCTCAGCTGAACTTTTTATTTTGCTTCTTCCTTTCATTGACATGAGGCTCAGCCAGCAAGTTCAGCTCTAAATACAAACCTCCTCAAAGCCTAGCTCTGCTCCTGAATCAGGGCAATGCTAGTTTGGTGAGAAGTCCTAAAATCTAGAGCCAGTTTCAAAGTTCAGAAGTGATTTCATAAGACAACTGAAAATATTGTGCAAGTCCATCAGGGTTTGGACTGGGGTGTGTGAAGTTGTGATTGAATCAGGTTCTAGTGTAATTCTGTGGGGAAGCAGGGATTCTTTCAGAGTTGAACCCCAAACTCATTAAAATATTACAATAAAGTAATTAATGCACATGGCCACTAGACACTCTTAAAATGTAAATTTCACAGCTGTAAGAAATTAGATTTGTTTAAAAATAACAGAAGGCTCAAGTACAAATTATGGAGTAAAAGCCTATAAAATTTCAGACTTGGTTTTAAGGCACAGGCTTTTTATTTTTTTACTAGCTCATTTATTTCAGCACTAGTATTCAGAAACTGAATTCCTTGTCTGCCTTTTTCCTCTGAAGTTGTAGTTAGGTACCAGTGCAGAGGTGATTAGTTGGAAAGTTTTCTTATCAAAAGGTTGAACTTGGAGAGCAAGGCAAAATTTGCAAGGAGCCTGTGCCCCACGTGAAGCCCATCCTGTGCTCAGGAGGTGCAGGCACAGGTTCCCTGAATGCCTGAATAAGTTATTTGCACAGCTGGGAGGACAGGTAGGAACAGCTGTTGGGAATGCTGCTTCTTCACTGCACATGAGTTTTGGCTGGCATGAACAGAACTTGACCTCTAGGAACTACTCAAAATGGTCAATGCCCTCAAATCATTCTGTGCCACACAGGCCAAGAAAATTAAAGTGGCTTCAAGGTTCAGCAGCAATGGAGCCAACTGGATTTTTCAAGGGATGTTAACATGTGTCTTTTCAGTGCAGAGGCCTAATTCCAGATTCTCCAGCACTTTCTCATCCACTGGTGTTTACAAACATGGGCCTGACTAGAATGCAAGAAAAGACTTTGACTAGCCAATGTTCAGCAGCGTATTTCAGTCCATTTCCAGTTGAAGCAACGCTGAAATACAGGGCTCACCATGGACTCTTGGCACACCAGCTTCAGCAGAGTACTGAAATGGTTGAAGGAAGGAATTCCAGTCAGAATATGTTCCAGATGAATCCTGTTGGAGATCCATTTCTAAATGTATGCTACGTGCCTAACTATTAAAAAGTTCAGATTATGACCTCTCTAATGTTATTTTAATGCTAGTTTTTAAAATGTAATTATAAATCAAATTGCATTTGAGATCTGAAGCTGACAGTAGTGAGCTGGAACACTCTAAGAGCTGCTTTAAAAATAACCCCTCTCAAACTTTATTACTGGTTTCAGAAAGGGAAGTGCAAGTGGACTGGCCAGATTCATCCATGCTGTTCCCATCAGCAGACAGGACAACTTGCTAAGTGCCAGTTGTGTTCTGGCTTACAGAGACATAACACAGAGCTTTTATCTTTATTTATCTGGACATTGCATTTTCAAAGTTTGAATATCTCTCTTGGAGCTTAACTAGAAGACACAAGCTGATTTAAATTGTGTTTCCTCCTTTCTTTTCTTGTTCTTTACCATAGTAAATTTCCCCGAAAATTAAGATTTCTAAAACCTGTAAAGTAAGAAAAAAGTTGAGAAATGCAGGGCATTATTTGGCAAGTGAAAAATTTTGGGGCAACACAAAGCAATTACAGGGAAGAAATACCATGGTCAATGGTATCTGTATGAATGTAGTTAAAAATAAGGTCTGGAAAAGATACCAGAAGGACAGAGCTGAAAGAATGCAAGCATTCAGCAGGGTTGAAATGTTCTGTTCAAATAATGGCTATAATGATTTTGGTAACTTCATATTTCTTTTTCCCCCCTTTTAGTAAATGTAAATGTTTGCATTAGATACTCCTGTAACTTGCCTAAAAATTAACTAATCCACAAAGACAGTGCATTAGAAACTATAAGCTTTGAATTTCCATTTATATAGGTGTAGTTTAAAGGGGAGGAAGGAAGGGAAGAATAACTGGGTAGATCTGAACAAACAAGTCACATTGACTCCTTAGGTACATTTTGGATTTTTTCTTTATTTGTGAATGTGGAAAGTATTTATTCAGTAGTTACAGAACTCTACAGCAAATAATGCATTTTAAAAATCTTTATTCGTAGAGTTTTTGTTTAGATTATTTATAAATTTATAGTCATAGCTGGTTACCTAAATCATGTTATTTCTTCTGTTCCCTGATTGCATGAGTTACGTATTTACTTGATTCAATACACAATGTAAATTGTGAACGTTACAGCTGAACATACATCTCAGAATTTTTGTTTGGTTGCTCAGTTACATAAATCAGCCAGTTAGAAGAGGGAGGGGACATACCACATGATCTACTTAAGCAGCTAATACTTTAAAATTTTGAGATTATATATCTGGAAGTATACATTTTGACCACAGTATGTAGATTATATAAATTGAGTGGTATTATTTCTATTCCCTGATTAATGGTTGATGCTGTTACATCTACAGAATGAATGTCAATTCAAACTTCAATTTGAAATTTGAAGTCAATGAATATTTAAGCATTCATTCTAGATGTTGACTGTGAAGACATGCTAATATTGGTACAGCACATATGCTCCAAATTTTGCAGACAGACAAAAACAGAAAGTAGTTACGTGTTTCTAATGCTGTTAACTCAAAATTTTACTTTGAATTACAATGTTTTATAATATTTACTCAGGTCTCATTTTTACCCTGTTTTGCAGATGGAGAAACCGAGGCAAAGAGGTTAAAGGATCTCTCCTGAGCCCAGAGTGTGTTGATGTCTCTCCCCTCTCCCTAGACATGTGCACAGACTACTAGACTTCTCTGCTCTGGCTGCAGGTAAGATATATTGTACATACAATGTGATCAGTTCTTGAATTGACTTAAACAATTCCTAGAAATGTGGGAGAACCTCAAATATCTAAATATATCTAAAGATATGTTATATCTGTGTTCTGGTTGAATCCCTGAAAATCACATGAAAAAGACTATTTTCTGTGGCAGACATAGAAAAATCATGGATGCAATGGGGTTGTTACATAATAGCTGAAATATATCTGTGCATTTGACAAACATCCTTTTTACTGACAGTTGTCAAACAGCTGATATGGTGGGTCAAAGGCTTTTTTCTGTTCCACCCTCAAATAATACTCTTTGAGGGAAACAGAACTAATACTCGTGACTTCAGATGTTTTTTACTGGACTGAGTGGTGGCAGAGGAGAATATGGATATGAAGGAGTATGTTTAGTCTTTGAATTGTGTAGGTTGTGTTTGCACTGGAGCTGCTGTCACCCTTGCAGACACTGTCCTTTGGAAGGCTCAGAGTGCAGTACCACTGTACTGGCTCTCCAGTTTCTTAGAAAGCTTTTTGGCATCTGAGCAAGCCAGTTCAAAGCTTGCAGGAAGTGCAATGCCCCAGGGACTGCAGTGTAGACATACACAAGGATTTCACTTCATAACATC
>NC_079345.1:14430000-14432500 GCF_029582105.1 Oenanthe melanoleuca
AAACCTCACTTTCAAGATCTGACCAATAAAAATCATTAGTATATTTGGATCAGATGTGCTGATGGATGATTTTTATGTATACATTAAAGGTTTGTAAAACGAATTGTCCTTGAAAAACCTAGCAACAGACTTCAATTTAAAGTCAAAATGACCCATTACATCCACTCTGTATTTTCCTATGTGTTATGATGAATTATTTCAGTTTTATCTTTTATACCTGCAATTGATTTACTATTGATGGGCTTAAATTTATCATTTTAAATGTGCAAATCACAGCTACACAGCTAGAAACTGGGTACTTTTGTATAAATTCTTTGCTTCTAGAATGCAGTATCTGATTGTAGGCATTTAATAAGCAAATTACTATAACATTGTTTTTCTTCAAAAAACTTGCAGTTCTTAAATTGAATCATTTTAGTACATACAAACCCCAGTTTTTTATATTAAAAAATCATATAATAGTCTAAGGGAAATTGTACTTATAAACAAATATGTGAACTGGCTTTGCATTGTATTGTGCTGTTGAGCCAGTTAAAAATAATGAAGCAAACTGAGATTGTCTTTCATGTTGAATAGTGTCTTTCTCCAAAGCTAGTCTCATTAAAGACAAGGTGGTGATCTGTATTCTGACAGATGTCAGAATACAACCTGGCTAATTTACTAAATTTGTGGTTGCTTTGTAGGAAAGCCCCACTCTGCACCCTTAGTGGAAGAGTTTGTATGAGCAGAATTAAATAGAATTGACCCAGAGACTGTTTTCTAGAAACAAGATGGACACATTTTACTTTTTACCCCTGTATCTGCAAAATATATAAAATAAGATGTTTGACAGGTCAAGCCTCAAGCCAAGCATATTATAAACAGGACAGACATTTAATTCACAGTTAAAATATAAGTGAAACCCTTCCCCTATGGTTATCAGCAGCAATATTTTTATTAATTTTAACAGCAGCAGTAGGTATAAGAGCATCTGTGCAGAAGAATCTTCCTATCTCTGGAGTTAAATTGACTTCATTAAACACCAGAGACCAATGCTGTAATTTTATATCTTTTCTATAGCATTCACAAGGTCACTATTCCTGCACATGAAAGCAAACCACCTTTGCTCGAATGTTTTCCTATAACATTATCCACATCCTGCACTGCATAAAGTTTTTGATGTTCTGCATTTGAGCATCACCAACTAGTTACCTAGCTTTTTGTAACCATTATAGAGGATTTAGAGGTGAGGGTGATAATGCTGTGCTCAAGTTGGGCAGAGGTTTCTGTGGAAAGTAGGTTGCATGGAAGATGGCTGCAAAAGTCAAGAGGGAAGAAGCTCATGGGGGGAGTAGAAATGTCTGTCTGATCAGTAGATAAGTAAGGAAAGGGCCTGGGAAGGTGCTAGCAGACAAAGACAAGAAAGCCTGAATGTGGCACAGCTGAAGAGGGAAGAACTGGTAAGAGAAGAGGGCTGACAAGTTTGTGGTATTGACAGGAAACATGATCTGCACAGCTGTATCTGTGAGTAGCTTAAAACTGGCAGGAAATTCTTTAGATGATTACATCTATCAAACTGCTCTTTAAAGAAAGAATAAATATTTTACCAAAATGGAGGGGGGGAAAAAAGGCTTAGAGCTGCTTTAATAAACTATTTGAAGGCTCTTTTGAAGCCAGTGCCTTAGAAGGCAGTGACTTCTCATGCCTAGAAACTCAGTTCCAGGAAGGGAGCCACTGGTAATGGAGGCAAGCAGTGGGCAGGAGGCTGCAGCTTGTACTTTAAATACCTTGCAAGATAACATCTAGCTAGACTATGAGCTTCTAATTCACATCTAATTAATAGGGCATAGGGGAAAAGGCATCTCCCAGTCAGCTTAGAGAAGCAGAAGATGCAGGGCACAAATTGTTCTTTGGACTGCTTGTTTTTTTGCAGCACTGGCTGTGCTGGAGCCTTCCCTCTCACTGCAATCATCCTAGTTCTCCAGGAACAAGTTTAAATACATTGATTTGGGTACCTCTGACAAATGTGGTAACCTGGAAGCCAGTGTGTGACATTCATTCTGCCCAGATGAAAAGTGCTCTACAGCACTGCTGCACGTGCCTTACTTTGCTATTTATTTCAAAGTGGTTGGGATACTCTTGGTGAGAAGTCTAGAGTTAGAAGCAATTGTGGAGTCTCAGTTGGCACAGATTAGTCCCAGGATTTAGGACTAGCAAAGTGACTTAAGAACTAAATCCCTGCCTTTCCCTTCTAGCTTTTTTCCAAGCTTAGCTGATTACAGGACCAAACTTTGAGATTTTCAGCTAATGAAGATGATACAAAAGGAAGTGATTTGTATAGCTTGATTTCTATTGATGAAATGAGGTGTGTTTTTAAAAAAGAATTACGTATCATCATTCTAGGTTCTCATATTTCCATTATAAATTAAGAGTTTTCCACCATAGAGGATGAGGTTATGAGTTTGTAGGAGCACAACACATGAGTTGGTAGGCCAAAAGGAATACTTAAGTCTAAGAAAGT
>NC_079345.1:14437500-14440000 GCF_029582105.1 Oenanthe melanoleuca
TCCTAATTCCAATAAATTTCCTGAAGTTAACTATAAAAGGTAGTCACATACTAATTCAGTAGCCTGATATTAGCTGTAATCCATAATATTATCAGCACTACACTGGTAACAATTACAGTGGCAATACATAACTGCAGTGTGTTTTGAGGGCAGTATTTTAATAAGGTAGGTGTTTAGTTCCCTGCAGCATATAAAACTGGTGATTTTGACTGCAAAGCTGCTTGGACTGGAAATCACAACCATTGCCAGTAAGGTTTAGAAAGTGTGTGCCAGGCAAGGGAATCACTGTTCAATGTATTTACCCTCTGGGGAGGTAAAACACAGATGGGGGAGTTAGGAGTCTTCTAACATTTAGCTGATACATTAGTGGGTAGCAATTCTGCTTCAGGGATGTTCAAAGTAGTTCATCTACCAGTTGGGAATCATTATGGGCACTAGTACTGAGGATTAGATATGATAGAACAATAAGGGATTGTGGAAGTACCACTACCCTCCCCCCTCCCACAGACAAATGTTTCATAATCCTGGATACCCTTTTGCAGCTATGGCTGTCTTTAAAAACAGTAGTTCTGGTTTAAAGGGATGTTTTCAGTACACATGCTAAGCACCTGTCTTGAAGAAGAATTCAGTGGTTGTAGACAAATATGATATGGCAATGTGTATTTTGACCAAAATTATGTAAAATAACTTCTCTCCATATAATTAGTATTGTTACTATGTGTATTCTTATCCGTCAGTTGGTGTGAGAAAAGCTCGACAAAGTATTTTGTATTTCAGTACTGGATTGCCAAATGCAACAGTGGCTCTCTGGGATTGTTTTTTGCCATGATACACTAAGCTATGCTTAAAAACTGTAAATTCATGATGGAGGAAGGGTCAGCACAATTTGAGGAAAGGAAAAGCATGGTCAAAAATCAGGATAAATCAACTCAATGTCTGTTAAGCTGTGCTCAGTCGTCACCTGCTTACTTTTACCCTTGCAATCTTACCTGAACATATAATAATTTTTCCCAGCTTTTTTCTATAGTCTTGAAGTTAAAACATTTTCCAGAATGTACAAACAAACAGCTAATTTCATTGCACTTCTGTCTGTATGCAGTGAAACAAAATATGATTAGCTAGCTGAAAATGTATAACTTTTCAATCAGTAGTTAATTCAGTCCCAGAACCATATTCATATAGATTTGAAACAAAATTGACCTTCTTGTTTATGTAATCTGTACATACAATAAGTGCCTGATTCAGTAACAAGTTACTCAACAATGTAGATTTTCTGAGACCCAGGAAAAGAAGCAAAATCTACCATTTTTCTGAATAAAGCTATCACCTGTGCACTGCTAAGGCTCTGAAGTTTCTGCATTGGAAAGGGGCAAAATTAGTATAGGAGACAAATTCCTCACAGTATGCAAAAGAAAAAATTCTCATGGTCCATTGTGGAGCAGGTGAATGGAGCTGCAGGAGCAGGCAGGGGTAGCCCCTGCTCATGGCCCTCTGGCACCATTCCACATGGCTGCTGCTGCATTTTGAGGGTAGGAAGTTTTGGGGCTTTGCCCCAGAATTGGCAAATACACATGAGAGTGGAACTGCTGGGCTCTGCATCCACTGATGCCCCAGAGGCCTGTGCTGTGTGGTGGACATGCAACTTTTTATTCTCCTTTCCAGACCTTTGAAGGCAACTAATTATGGCTATTTCTGTCCCTGCCAGTGTCAGAAAGGGAGTAGGGTTTTGTCTTTAGTGTGGAAGAGCCCTGCCTGGATAGGTGCTGGGTACCCACAGCTCTTGTGGATTGCTGTGTGAGCTGACCTTGTTCTGTGTCTCTTCATTGTGAAGAATCTGAGGATATGTGGAAGCTTTAGCTTTGCCCTGAAGTTTTGGAGGCTGCTCTGTGGTGTGTTGAATGCTTGCTTCTACCTGCAAACTGGAAAGGTTTAATGGCAGAGTGAAACAACTAGAAATCCATGAGTATTAATTCACCTCTGGGTGGAATTTAGGTTTATGTGTATATGTATTTCTGTCTGGAAAAATTTTGAACTTTCTGCTCTTAGTTTCAGAAAAACCTTTTTGTCTTAGGATATCTTTCTTTACTTAAATATGTAGTAGAAAGCTGAATTTCACTCTTCAAAAATGTGTCCAACTAACAAAAATAGCATTGTTGTATTCATTATTTGCAGCATGTTAGTGAGTGTTAACGTGCCATTAACAGATCCACTGACTTGCACACCTGCATTTTCATGGTATGTGCATGGGGAAGAGAAGCAGTGGCTTACTCTTCCAAGGTGTCAGCACTGTAAATCGAGTGGATGGTGTCTTGTTGACTCTGCACATAGATGGAGATGGACTTGAAACAATAGTGCTGACAGAGGTGTGAATCCTCTCACCTCATCTTAATGGGGTGTTAAATTAAAAACTTAGTTATGACCACATAAATGTTGTTGTTAAGACAGTTGTCCACAGCACACAACCTAACATGAGTCATTGAACACATACATTTTACACTAT
>NC_079345.1:14445000-14487500 GCF_029582105.1 Oenanthe melanoleuca
TAGAGCTTAGATTATTGTTGCTCCATTTCACTCTGGTAAAAGTGCTACTGGGGAGAACACAGGATCCTGGCTGTCCGTGTTCCATTAGGTTTGTATTTAATTATGGTTCTTCCTTTTTCTCCAGGCACTCTCCAGCTTCCTGGACCACACACTACAATGTTTATCTGGTCACTGTTTTTTTCAGTCCTGCTGAGCACCCTCAATTCCACCTAAAGTGAATGGGAATTGCTGAAGCTCAGCACTATCTAAATAAAGGCCCCTATTATTGATGTCACTGTTTGAGATAATAACTTGTGCCATGCATAAAGAGTGAAATCACTGTGCTTTTTTAATTCCTTCATATGAGATTTTGCTACTTTTTACTTTTCTCTACTGCTCAATGGTCCAGCTAGATAGCATGGCTTTTGAAACAGGCGATGCCTTCTCTAATTAGGCACCATTGCAGTTACTGATGGATTCAGACAATTTTGTGTTCAGAGTTAATGAATGTTGGCTTTGATCAGCCTCTGACTGTGATTGGTAGCAGTAGTTTTATCCATGCTTTATGCAAGTCACCCAAACCTCTTGGTTATACAGAACTGAGCTAACAGCCTTACAGAAAAGAGAAAACAAACCACTAAGTGAGCTATTGTCAGAAAGTACCATGTGCAAGAAACCCAGCCTACCTGGCTCCTAAAAGAGATGCATGGCAAGGATAACAAACCCCAGGTGTTTAATTTGAATCTTAACTATGTGGTCAAAGGTGGTGTTGCAAAAGCTGTATATTCAGTGGGGTTCAGTCCAGGGGATCTTCCTCCTGCAAAACCCACTTGGCTTCTCAGCCTGACTCTACTACCCCATCACTGTGAGTGACGTTCTAGGGAAAAAAAGAGGTGTCAAGCTCAAGTAATCAGGCTGCCTTTAATGATCTGTGCAGCTGTCTCTGTCTCCTCTCTGCACAGCTTCTAGATTAGATGCAGGGTACGTGTGTCTGTCCCACACCTCTCTGTGCTGCTCTCTCACTGCATCAGAGCTCTCAGGGAGGAAACTGAACCTGTGACCATTCCACTGGTGCTTTCCCCACAGGGTTTTTGATGAATTTGCATTAGGTGATTATCCCCTCATGCATGTCTTGGAAAGGCAGGTAACTCCACGTTGTCAGTTTTCCATCTGTAGCATGTGGATAATGATACTCTTCTGCCTCACATGGGTGTTGTGAGCACTAATTAGTTAATGTCTTTTCAGCACTTTTATCATACAAATACTAAGCAGTTATTGCTATAATTATTATTTCTTATTATTTTGTTGTTGTTCAAACAAGGGATTTTGAGCACTCATCTATGTCTGAGTGTTTGAAAGTATAACTTTATATACATTAAGTGACAATGGTATGGAAATGCCATGACACTGGCAGTTCACAAATCTACCCCAGCTGAAGCAGCATTTTCTTTAAAAATATTCCTCTGAAGCAACAAGGTCGTGCCACAAAATACAGTGTCTGTAATATAATAAGGCATAACATGGTCTACGTTAGTTGAATAATAGTGCATGCTTTGGTGTGCTGTGAGCACTGGAAGGAGCTCCTTTGGCTACAGGGAATGTGGCTTTGGACATCAGTGGCTGAACCACAGCTGTGTCAGTTCAGCAATGCCATATTTCCTGAGCTTGTGCCAAAATCACTGGACTTCTGCAGAATTTTAGGTTCTTTCAACCCCCTTATTTAAGTAAAGCTGTAAAAGAAAGAAAAGAAACAAACAACCAAACCCCAAACAATTTAAGCAAAATCTGTCAAAAAACCCATGAAATCATCACATTCCCTGTGCTTCAGTAAGGAAAGCACATGTTTACCAAGACTCATGCAGGAGGTGGTGAGCTCTGTAAGAATAATGCTTCCTCAGCTACAGAATCCAGCCCCAAGATTCCCTTGGCTCTGGGATTTTCTAAGGCCAAGAGATTGCCTTATTCTCTGTATGACATAATTTTTAATCCTGGAAATCCTACTTTTTGCACAAATAAGTGAAACACAATCTGCTTTTTTTTTTTTTTTCCTCAGAGAAGGGGAATTCTGATGTATGAAAGCTTCTTGCAGATCAAGGGCCCAATTTCTGTAGCAGGTTTCCTTTCTCTGGACTACTGTGGAACTTTTTCCATACGGTCGGAGGACAATATAGGAGGCTAATGGCATGAAGGATTCAATTTCCCAGGTGGAAAGCACAGGCATAGGAATGAAATTCTTATTATGTACAGCCAGTTGGAATTGGATGCAGAACAAAGCAGATCCCTGGCAAGCATCTGAAGAACTGATTGATGATGGAGCACTGAGAGGGGAAGGAGTAGAGGCTGGCAGGTAGGGATGGGAGGGTTGGGAGCTACGGGAAGCTGCAAATCATCACCTCTGGTCCACAAAGACCAGGAAAAAGGAATGCAGCTCAAGTCTTTAGCCATCATTTTCTTGGAGCCTCTTAAGGACCCATGAAGGCATGGCTGTAATTGGATTAGAGTTTGTGTGGAGGCACAAAGCCCCTGTGCAGATGTCCTTGACTTGCTGTCTGCTCCCCTTGTGGAGCAGCAGGAATTGGGCTGGTGAGGGGAGGCCCTTGTGCCAGGCTGTGGCTCTGCAGAGGGGCTCTCCTGTGCCATGTCACAGCAGGTTTCCTGCTCCATGACCACACGTGCAGCTGAAGTCACCAGCTCAGAGAAAACTGTGTGATGACACAGAGCAGGGGGAATGGGGAGCTTGGGCTTTGAGCAAGGAGTGCAGGTCTTTGAGTGATGCTTTGGACAACGGGGTGGGGTGGAGTGGGCTGCCAGGTTAGTCCTCTCAGCAGAAGCAACTGCTGCCCTGCTCAGCTGGATGGATCCCATCAGGATTGCTTTTGTTTCCAGCCTTTCCCATGGGACTTTCTGTGGGGAAGGTACAATCATGTCCATACAACGAGCTGTCAGCCTTGTGACAGCTATATAGTGCCTGGACTGGCTTGTCTGCAAGTGAGCATTTTCAAGCTAAGCCTTTTTCCCACTGAGGATGGTCTGGGAGTGACTGTGAAAACAAGAGTACCCTCTTTTGAGGGATATTTTGAAAATGGCTGTGTTTGTAGAGGTAAGGTGCCATACATGATGTAGGTAAATAATGTAGGGGAGTCTTGCAGCTCCTATGTAATCTGGTATGGTTTTCTTACAGTGTTGGAGCTCCTGTTAAAAAATCTTAGGCTTTGGTAAATTTGGCTCTAAAAGTGATTTAAAATGTACGATTAGGATGGGAATACTTTTAAGTTAAATGCCTGATTAAATGCAGAGAGGATATGTATTTTCAAAAACTGACAAGTGAGGTTTTTTTGTGGTTGCCTGTGCTTACATACTCACTGCTGTATTTTATGGCTTGCACCTGAAGTTACTTATGCATTATGCCCAGCAGCTATATACATATCCATTTATGTGACCTTGTAATCAGTTTATTAGTGTTTTAGTGCCTTGTTGCTGTTATTTGTATCAGCCTTAGCCATAAGAAGTTAATTTCAGTAGAATTTCATAAACTAAGATTGAAAGAAGTAGTTCACTCAAAGCTATGAAGCAATGGGAACAGTTAAGTCATGACAGAATTTCTTTCTAACTACAAGGAAATCACAATGTAAACTCTAGTGTTTTGTCAATTTTGTTGTTTTGTATTTCTTTAATATTTTATTTGTGTTAAGTGTTAATTTTATAGTTATTTTTATAATGTGTTTTCATGAAGACAAAGTTTATAGAGATTTATCATGTTAGTAAATCACCAGATACCTCTGTAGGGAAACAATTGCTACACTGTAGAGGTAACAATTACTTTTTCTAGTCCCAAAATCTTATCTGCCTTGGTTTTTTTGGGTTTTTTTTGTTTGGTTGGTTTTTTTTTGTTTTTTTCCCCACAACCATATTGGATGGTCTGATAAAAACTATTACATCTCTGTATAACACTTTTCATTCTGAGAACAGACCATCACAGTTTCAACAACACACCTATTACATCCTGTACACAATTTTGTTTAATTTATGTCAGAATTAAATGCTATTTTTAAAAAAAATGCATTAGTTAGAGAGAAATTTACAGCATCTGCAGAGAAGTTTTCAGTACCTGTGACTGTACAACACTAAACATATTAAGAGGCCATTGTCAATACTTCTTTTTGTGACTGCAACTAGGTGTTGTGTTGTAAATAAGCATGAATAAAAGCCAACCTTCCAATGCATTCCTAGGCTTAAGATACTGTGTGTCTGTACCATAAAATAACAGATCATCCTGTTGGAAAACAAAACTCCATTAACTGAGCATGCACTTGTATCTTTTTATAATGTTTTTACAGTTTTAGGGTGGGACAAATCCCATGGTTTCATCCATGAGCATAGCTGAAGTAACAGTGGCCCACTTTTAGCTTGAGCAAGAAGAACTGTAATAGACTGAGTTGCTGTTATAGAAAGTTTATTGTTATTGGTATATAAACTAGCTGGGGGCTTAAACACAGAGCAGCTGGGTAATTTAGCTAGCTCCTGGATCCAGTTAAAAAAATCTATGTTCTGTCCACAGTAGGGGAATGGTCATAGCTGAGAAGCTGCTCTGTATTAGATTGCACCACACCTGTGGTGTGTTCACCATCGTGAGCTGTGTAGGCTGGAGAAAACATTAAATCCCCTCATTGCTGCCTTACATAAGACAGACACTTCAAGCAGTTGCACGTTTATCTGAGATTACCAGTTAAAGTCATTAAAAAGCAACTAGGGCTCGTTCACTCAATTGGATGTGTTCAGGATTTTGGTGTGTGTTGTGATTAACAACAGTATGTCCTTGATTAGTGAGATGACATTTTTGGGGAAGGCTTACCCTGTCTGATATTTCTGTTCACTGGGTAAATCTGAGGTGACAGGTATGTTGTTAGCTCTCTCACCTTTTGTTGGGAAAGCTAAACTTGTGAAACTGGAACTAAAATCTTGAGGTTTTTTTCCTTTTCATTTGAGAAAGAAATGCACCATTAACACTTCGGGTTCTAGCCAAGCTTGTGCTCTGACAGAAATTACAGTCAAGTGATGGAATAAACTGTTTGGAAAGCTCTTTTTCTTTAATGTTTCCTATTTCTTTTTACCAAGTAAATGAGGGAAGAAACTTTTGAGTTGTAACCAGGTAGGAGTGCATTGAACTTCCTACCACCGGTGTCCTGGGGTTTTCTGGCTGTTTTTTCTTATTTTCCCCTCCTTATTTCACTTTTTCAAATTATCACACTTGTTGCTACTGACTAAATATAACCTTAGTAGTTTCTTTAAACCCCTAAGTAAACTCAGCCTGTTGTGTGGTTTCACAGAAGTCAAGGGAGCCAAGCTGGTTGATTTCTCTGTTGAGAAACATAAATGCTTTTGGGATCGCAGAGCTTCTGTGGGCAGGAACTCTTCTTTTCCTTTGTACTAGGAAGCCATTGTCTTCTTAGCTATCCTGGATCTTAACCTGGCCAACACCAGCCAAGACATTCAGGCACTATTGTAATATATCTAAGAATATTAATGGCATTTAACATTGCTTTTTTCTATTAATCAATCAAAGAAGTCAAAGCAGCAGGCACAACTAATATTACTTACGGTTAGATATGGCTACATCTCTCCCATAAAAAGTGTTTTTTTTACAGTATTTAACCATTGTTGGCAACAATCATCAATATTAATCCTTAACAGCAACATGATAACCAAGCCAGCAGATAAAATGGCTGTTAAAAAAGTAGGAAAAAAAAGGAATAATAGGATTGTGGAATTTTAATATTCTCCAGCTATTTATTAAAAAGTGCTTATTTTGTATGTGTTTATTTCTAATAATCAACTGTAACATTACTTTGCAAAAAACTGTAATTGCTTCTTAATTTCAAATCCCAGTTCCTTTGTGCTGTATACAAAGGTAGGATATTTCTGTACTTATTGTTCACAGCACTCTGTGTAAAAAATCACGTTCATTTCAAGAAGCTGTTATGGTATTGATTCTGGTAAAGACTTCCATTAACTGACCAATCTAAATCTCATAAGTGATGTCAGGATAGTTATGCATTTGCTTGGTTCAAGTATTCAGCCATTATGTTAGAATGCAGGCAGTGTCTGAATATGGCTGTTAAATTATTTCTAAATACCGAACCAGAACAGCTTAACAGTTCTGCAGTTTGAGACTGACACAAAAATGACAATCTGCCACCTCTTTGTTTTTTAAATATTAACGTTGTATTGGGATAGTATTTTTGGAGTAAAAACCTGTGGCACGAGAGGATAAGTGACATAAACAAAGGCAGCTGGGCTGCATGAAATAATGGAACAATAAGGCCCTTACAGCCGTTCTCATCACTCCAGTATGTTAATTAGCATTCTGTTGTGGCCGCAACACTGAAAACATGTAATCTGTATTGGTGTACTGTACAGCTGTGAACACACATTCTTTTTTGTTAGTCCCTAGAGTTAGCCTTGCCATTGGCATATGTGTGTGGGCCAAAAGTCAAACCAGCACCACTAAAATGCCACGCTATGGAAGCAAGAGAGATTTTCTTTTATTTATTTCCATCGTAACCTGTGATGTAATCTGGTTACACAGCTTCTGTCTGTCTGCTGATTCTTTTACCCTCCTGCATGGGTATATGTTGTGTGTGAATCAGAGTGAGTGTGTCCACATGTCTGTGCAAAGACTGGGTGTATATATGGCCAAACTAATAATCTGAAATAAGTGATTTGGGAAGATAAAATCTGCTATAAATAAACAAAAGCTTTTTCCTCAGTAGAATAGTTTAAAAAGTCCACCATGAAGAACATTTCAATTATATTTTATTTTTAATAGGTAAGGTTAGTTAGATATTTTTTTCATAATTTTATTAAAGAAAAACAGTTCAGAAATCATTGATGCTTCAGTGAATTCAGCTGCACTGACATGGAGCACTTGCATTTCTTTTAGTTTTGATACAAATATGCAAAAAAACCAAATCAGTGAAAGCAAACCAGCAGAAAGCTGATTAGGGAAGAAAAAGTTTTCCATTTATGCTTCCTTTTAAAATAAATAATACTTAAGTCACAATCTCAGCTCACCATGTCCATGTTAAACTTACTTGGCCAAGGGCTGGAGAAGACCTTTTGATTTGGTGAGATGGAAATCATCCCTCAGTTGTGGTGATGGGTATTTCTTTGTAGTGCTCCTGTAATTAAAAAAAAATCTGACCTCTTTTAACACATAGGTATTTACCTAGCAAAGAAGCCTCCCTTCATAACTGGGATTTGAAATTAACAAATAAGATTCCTAGTATTTCCTTTTAAATGTATATTTTCGTAGTGAATATTCCCTTGTCAAACCTGTTTGCTAGTCTACATTTACTACTTTGTTGTGATGATCTCTGTATGCACACATGGAAAAAAAGAGGTAGGAAAATTTTTTCTTAGAAAATAACTTTCGGTGCTCTTGGGTGAATGCATCCTTTATCCATACTCAGATGATAAGAGTGAAGGCTTAGCTCATATTTCTGCACTAATCTACTTCAAACCTGATCTTGAAAAATTACCCTCATTGCACAAAGAAAATACAGCATTTAAGTCACCATGCTGATCAAATTTGGTTCTGCTTTTTGACTGTGGAAGGAACAAATTGTTTGGTGATTCTGTGATGTGAACCAGCATCCACTAGGGAACTGAGTAAGTTGTTTTGGTTTCTGTTTAACCACTCTCTTTCTTTCCCAAGCAGATTGTAACTCTTTTAACGAGACAGATACATTATTAAAGTATCATATGCATGATAAGTATTGAAAAGAAAAAAATTAAGCTTAATACTTTATATTGCTCTAGATAGCATGATTTTAGACTAGAGATACCAAATATTTTGATTTCTTGCTTGCATTACTGTTTTATGGAAATAAAAATCAGGAATGCTGCTTTAAAAATTAAATTCCACAGAAGTAAAATACAGGCTGTCAAAAAGAGAATAAGAAGAACAACAAAAATGTTAGTAGCTGTGTCTGAATTTTTCTTTATAGTGGTAAAAGTATATAATTAATAGAAGAATTTTAGCTCCAGATGTGGCTATACTATAATAGAGCCTTATAAATGCTACAGAAAGAAAAATTGCTTGGAACGAATGAGAACCAAATCAAGAGCACACCTGGGTTTGACAAAGATTGCATTTACTGACTGCTGTGCTATCACATTACAGAGAAAGACCAAGTCTTTGGGAGCAGCTGTAGAGAAAGGCCTGGCAAATCTGCATGCAAATAGCAGCACATTGTTAACTTAATCAGATGCCGAGGAAAAGATGTGCCAGACCATGAGGATGATCTATAAACAAGTACAGAGTCCAGAGAGATTGTGAGGGCTAGGCAGATTAAAAAGGTATACCACAAGGGTTGTGTCCTTGGGTCAGATTCTTGTCTTTTATGTTGCCTGAAGGTCACTGCCACTCGGGCTAACTTATCACACTGTTTGTTACAGCCCATTGTAGTAAATTTGTCAAAGAGTACCCGGGTTGCTCTTTGCACGGATATAAATAATTGCATATTATTTTGGGAGTTTGGTAGCTCTTTGTTCCTGGGTGGTAGAGATCCGGGTATTATTTTTCTGAAGGAACAGTGTGTGATTTCATAACTCTCATTAAATAATATTACTGTATAAATGTCCAGTGTAGTGAGATAAGAAATAGCGTGATACACCATATAAAGAGACAAATCTTCCATTAAAAGAAAATCTTTCTTATAAACTGAAGTGCCCTGACAAAAATAGTCTTAAAAGACACCTGCTCTTCTTATCATTTATTAATATTAACGGGAATATATGTTTAAAAATCTTCTCTTAGTCTAATATCATAAAAAATAAAGAAGTAATACTATTTAATCACCCACAGCTTAATAGTGCCTTAGTTGTTTACTGCCATTGCACTAATTGCTCTGTACTAATGTGTTTTTGTGTGATTTCCAGTAGTGCTAAAAGAACTGAGATCCATAACCAATTAAATATAGTGTTTTTATGTTAAAAATATATCTGCTGTAGACTAGCAAATGAACAGTGGTATTCTTTTAAAAACAAGAGAGAGTTGGCAGTTGCAAAGCTACAGAGCTCTAGGTATTTTTCATTGCATCTTTTCCACAGTGACAGTGGAGTAATCTTTATGAATAAGCAAACTGCAGAAAGCTGAGCATTTTATATTATATTACAGGCCAGAATCTCCTCTCACACAGTTATAAATCAGATATAACTTTATTAAAGATAGAGGATTTACACCCACCCAAAAGAGGTGGACTCAGGCCTTTTGTTTCTGCAAGTGGCTTTGCTTTTTTTCCCCCAGAAATGCAACTTTTAAAATCTGAAGCACAGATTCCTGTGGCACCAGCTCCCCAGCAGAAATATTTTGGCTGATCCTGCCCATATGGCAAACCCTGCACGTGGCCAGCCGTGCTGGGCAGGCAACCCAAGGCCGAGGGAGAGATTTGGGTGCCTGGCTGTATCACAGGGGGAGATGACACTCAGAGACTTGTAGCAGTGGAAGCAGCACCGTTTATATAGCACAGTGTACCCTGCCAGAGGGTTAATTGGGTGACATTGTTGTTGGCTCCAGAAGGAGCTCGCTGCCTGAGACAGGGCAGCGCAGCAGAGACTGCGAGGGTGAGCGAGGTGAGGGGAAATTGGACATAATAGCATTAATAATAATAATTAAAGACTAAGAGTAACAAAAGAACGCATAACTAATACACCAGTCTTGCTTTTTATTACAAAATTAATATTCATATGAATGCTATCAGAGTTATTCAGTATTAAACTGGTAAGACAAAAGCCACATTGTAATATATTATACAGTATATTACAAGATGTTTGTTTCTGTGGATTTTGACCAGCTGAAAACAAACGAACAGCACTACCAAACAGTCTGTTTGCAGGCCTGCAGCAGGTCCTCAGTCAGCCTAGGAGCCCCAAACCCAAAGAAGCAGGAATGCTCTTCACTTTATATGGGGCGAGGTAATGAGATCAATTAGATCCTCATCCATTGAACTGTAGACAGCTGTTGGTGCATAATAATCATCATTAGAGATGGGTGAATGTGGGATACTTGATTTGCCAGACTACCCGCAGGTATTCTAAAAATGCCAGACTTAACTCTTGAGTATTTTGAGTACTTGAGGCCAACATTTTCTCTGAAGTCTCTCCTGGGACTGTTGATCATAAAAGAAGCAAAAGGTACATCTGAGAGCAGGGAGAGCTAGAAGGCTGCCAGGCTGTTTCTCAGGGTCGGAGAAAGTTGAGCAGATAAAGCCTGCCAGCTGCTCTGTACACACCTCCCTCTTCAGGGCCATGTGGAGCCTGGGAGCAGCTCACCCCAGTGTTGGTGTTAGCTGCCCTCCTGACTGCAGCCTCAGCAGCCAGCTCCTTCTCTGTCTCCATGAGCCTTTCATGGTAAGAATTGCTCCTGCATTGCCTCTCTGTCCAGCCCAGAGTTCAAATGTCACCCATGAGCAAGGATCCCCCCATGCTGGCTGAGTGTCAGGGCAACCCATTTGTGTGTTAATGAGGTTAGCCTGGTTCTGGTGTTCCATTTTATAGGATAGGAATGCACCTTACCAGTATTGCAGTTGGAGCCTTTAAACCCCCAACAGGCTTCATAAGCACCACTAGCATGTCCAGCATATTGTCACTGTGTTGTGAACTCCACTGGTTGTGGTTATTCATTTCAGACTTTTCTTTGAATCCTCAAACACTGCAAGTATTTATTTATATTTATATGTTAAAAATATTATAAAATCTTCTTTCTGTTTCTCTTCTTGATATACATCCTTGCAGCTCCTATGCTCTGCAGCTTTTAACCTCTCTAACAATTCTTATAACTGAGTCCTTTTTTGAGGTCGTGGGTGCTGCCATTCCAGGGAATATGATATATATCATTACTGTTAATTTTGGTTTGGCAGTGTAAAGTAAAGAGTGGGTATAGACATGAGCAGAACATTTAGCCCTAATTTGGAAAATAATACTTAGGTGTCTTGCAAGTTAGTAGGAGGATTGATTTGCTAATGTTTGTAGAACACTCTGAATATATAAGTGCTCTATTAGTATTTAGTAATATTAAGCCCCCATGCATCACTTTCTTATCCTCAGTATTGGTGCAGGTTTTGCTCTTATGGACTAGTAGAGTTCAGAAAGGAAGAAAAGGAAGCAGATATTATGGTTCTGGCAACTGGCAAAACAAAGCAACTGGCAAAATGTGCTTTATTCCACTTGCACACAGATAATATTTGGGTAGATGGTCACACAGTACCAGTGTGCAAATATTTATCTGTTTGCAAAGAGAATCTCAGCTTTTATTGCCCAGTGCTGCACACCATTATTCTTGTAAACACCATTGGATTTCTCATATGCATAAAGACTATTTTTAAGACTAAGGGTCTGTGGAAAAAGAATCTAACATATCTTTTTAAATTAAATTCACTGTACTGGTTTTATGGCCTAGCACGTTTTTGGTAGATCAACTAGCTGATTGCACTTGAAGATTCATCTGCAATAGTGGTCTAGTGTGTTCAAGAACAAATTAAGCTTCTGCACTTAAAACACGCTGAACACCCGAGGCAGAGGCTGGATGGCAGGTAATAGGCATCTCTTAGTTCTCTTTGATGGCTGCACTGTCATCATCAGTTTGGTTATAGCAGCTGCTCCTTTCTTGCCGCTTGGTTTTATTTCCTGTTCTCAAATAATCTCTCCCATTCAGAGGAAGGCAAAGACAGCCACCTTCTTGAAAGCTGGCAAAATGGGTTAAAGGAAAGTGAGGAAGGAAGACTTCAAGCCAGACATTCTCTCTGTCTGGCATGGCTGAAACTGGGGTGCAGATGCTACCAGAGAGATTTCACCATATTTTCCATTAGAGATATATCAGTAATGAAGTATCATGAGATGGAATATCATTGTCACCGTGCCGATGTGTTTTGGGCTGTGGGATTTCAGTGCAATGAATGCATTGAATCAGAGGACATTTTTATCTCTGTGATTCTGAATTATTTGGGGTGTTCTCAGCCTCAGTGGTGGAAGGCAATGTGAAAGCCCCAGAGTTCCTGGGACTGTCTGAGAGGGGCTTTGCTCACAGTGTGAGCAGGGTACTGTCAAACCTGGACCTCAGCTCTGGACAAGTGTGTGTGTGGTTTTTAACTCATGCCTAGTTCTTGAAAGTAATTATATTGTGTTTGTGGAAATGAAAAGAGGAAAATCTGCATGAGAGAACTAGCAGGGGAATGTGAGATCCTTATGATTTTGCTTCTCTCCAGTGCTGTTGTCTTCCAAATGAAATTTACTTTCCTTCAACTTTTTTAATTCCTTCTTCTCACTGGGTACATAGTGGTAAGCCCAACTAAATGCATGTGGTGGGTGGCACCAATATAATTTTGCAGTTATGCCCTGTAAGAACATTGTATAGGAAGAACAGTGATGCTGTTCTTCTGCCATGCTTCTACTGCCATGTTTTTCCTTCCTTCCTGTCCTGAAAGTTTTAGCTTCATGTTTTGGTCACAAAAGTCAGCAATTAGCATGAACCAAGCAATATGGTGGTTATAACTGGTTACAGGTTACAATTACAAAGCTTACCACTGTGAGGAAAATTAATTGGCAATATTTTTTAAGGTTTTTGCCAATGACAAGAATTGAAAGAGCAAAAGTTAGTTTATGTCCTTCCCCCTTCCCTCCAGCTCTTCCCAGATAATTCCAGGCATACATCTCTCTAACTCAGAAGCATTTTAAATTAAGCTAAAGGGGGAGGTGATCATCACCAAGTAATTATAATTATAATCGGAAGCAAAACTTGAAATGCAGTCTCCCAAGGTGACGCAGTTATTCTTGGGTGTCAAAGTAAATCTTCCTCTTCTCCATGCCCACTGTGTCCACACATGGAAGGCAACTGGACTCTGACCCTAAGTACTGTGGGGTATTGTGGTAGAATGCTGGTATCAGAAATGTAGGAGGATAGGAGCAGTTGGAATCTCCCAGTGTTTCAACCAATTAACATTACATATGTTCTGATCTTAAGAGTTGTGATTGAAACTGAAATTTTTGTGGTCCATACTCTCTGTTTTTCTGGCAGAAAGCACCCACCTTGTGGCTGAGGGGTTTCTCTCAGGTAGTGTTCCAGTTTTTGAATGTACCCTATCCTAAGGCACATCAGCATTTATGAAACACAAGATTATAAAGCATGGTGCCTGTTAAGTCAGAACTTCAAATAGTACTCCCACACAAAGAATCTACAATTCTGTCATTAAATCATGTGCCTGTACAAAGACTGTGTGGATGTGTTCCATTGTACATACTCTCCAGCAAAAGAGGCTGACACCTTTTTTAGTACTACTGCTCAAATAAATACAGTGTTAGGATACATAGATAGTTTATAATCTTGATGGTCTACAGCCTTCCCTGATTTTTTTGCAGGTAGCCTCTGTCAAGCACAGCTGCCTCATACACCTGTTTTTTTCTTTTCATAGCATGAGTAATGACTGTGGGGATGCAGCAGTAGAGAGCACATACAGCATTTGTGTTTCTGCTACCAAAAGTATCTTTGAACATTATCATGTTGCTTCCTTTGCTGACCTGGAGCTTGGAAGAAACTAGATTATTATCACTCATTTATAAATGCTTTGTTCTACCTGTGGGTACTCATTTGAAGATGTTCATTGCTCTCAGTTTCACCCAGGTTATATGACGAAAGGTCTCAAAGATTCTGCTGGAACAACATTTTAATCTAAGCATTCTTCCTACACATGAAATAGATTTCTTTGCACCTCTGTGGTCAAAAGAAAGACACTATCTAACCATGACCATTTCAACACCAAGTTCTCTGAGTTCAAATTCTGGGTGCTCAGCAATGGACATTTTTTTTTTTTCCGTAGCAGTGACACAGACTGAATTCCCATCCATTATCTTCACAAAAAGTGATGGCTCATTTTTCAAAGTACTGATTGGCAAAAATGTTGTGGATGACTGTTTTTGATGATGATTATTTTTGTAGATGGGTTATTTGCCGTGCTCTTCAAGTGCTCCCCAGACTTTGACTCCTGATGTTGTCCAGGCAATTGAGCTGCTATACCATAGCCTGTTTAACTAGTCTCATGGGAGAGAGTGTGCCTGCTCACTCACCTAAAGTGGTGTTAGTGTAGTGTGTGGAGTGGAAAGACTCCCTTCAGTTATGGCAGTATGTTCCAGATCAGGAATTTTACTTTCTGTTTGTTTGTTTGTTTTACATGGTTTCTTTCTTTGGAAGCTGTTGTTGCTGGGTGACTGTTGGCATTCTGCTGGATAACTTTAGAAGAACACAGCCTGGCTGAATAGATCATGTCACAACTCTAAACCTTAGAGGTAGAATTGCAACAGTTCCTGTTGGCTCTTGTTCTGTCAAGGCTAGAAAAGTGCTCACTGATTTGATAAGCAGTTAAAACACCCTCCAAAACAGGAGCACGAAATGGATGTATTTGTGCTCCACGAGAGCTGTGTAATGGCAGGAATGTGCATGATCAGATATTCCTGACCTCTACCAATGGGCTATTGGCCCGTCTGCTGCTCCAAGCTTCCTCTGTCATCAGCTGTGCTGCCAGAGCTGCCCTGGCCAGCTCTTCTAAGCCATGGCCAGCTTGCTGGGAGCAGGGACCGCTGGGCTCCTCACTGCAGATTCCAAGCAGAATGGCAACTGGCGCAAAACTCTTGCTTTGGCACCCTTCAGCCATCCAGGTTCTGTTCTTTATCCCTCTTTTCCCAGTTTTTCTCTTGCCTTGCCAAAGAAATGTGGCACTAGCAGTATCTTCCATTCTGGGCAATTATCTGAGGTACTCTTTGCCAGAAGACCCAGAAATAGATTAGTTCCAGAAAAGAATCAGAGGAAAGGGAGACAAGAAGATAGATTTGTCAGCTTTGGTGCTGGCACTCTTAGGGCCGTGTTTTCTGGCTCATTTTGTTCACCTTGTGAAATTTCAGGGCAATCCAACAAAGAATTAGCATCTCTTGGGACTTCAATCCCTATTGTATCAACCCAAATGGCTTGCTTCTCTCTGGAGAAGCCAAAAAATGCTAGCACTGGCTGCTTGCAACAGGTTTCTCTAAAAGCAAACTGGACATGAAGATGGATTTTGGGCATACCTTTTTTTTCCTGAAACTTGTTTCAGTGAACAAAGGAAATTGAGAGCTTTTTGCTGTTGGAATAGCTCCCTGTTTAACTGGGTAAAAAATCCAATTTGATCTGAGATCTCCTCACAGCCCCCTCAGCGTGACCTCCCAGAACTGAGGATTTTCTTGCATGTAAAATTTGAAGAGCTTGAAGCAGGAGCTGTAGATTTTTGCAGTTTCTTTGGAAGACCAGAATTTCTAGTTAAGTATACATTTAACATGCTGAATGCATGGTCAACCACAGAAAGAGAAAAATGTACATCCTTAGCATCTTTGGACTGCCTTAGAGAAAGCAGTGGGTTGTCCATGTCTTTCCTTCTCAATTTTGGTAGAAACCAGCCTTTCCTATCCCTGGCTGGAGCTGTGAATAAGCACTGCAGGTTGAACCAGAAGGCTATGGAGCTCTCAGCTCCCCAATTTGACCCTGCAGGAGCTGCCTGAATTCTCTGCTTTGAGTGAGCACATCCTATTAAACATTCTGTGCGAGAATGGGGGGCAGGGGCTGGGTGGGTGGGTGGTTGGGGTGTCCCTTTAAAAGCACTGGGTTAGTAGCAGCACAATTAGACTTTACTGTCTTTAGTTCCTACTATACCTCTGAAGCACTTGTATGGAATGGATGCTTCAAATTAAGTATGACCTGGTTGTCCAATCCCAATTACCTAAAGAATCCCTCAATTTGCTTAACAATTCCCTCACAGCTATTATGGCTCTGACTGATTGTCCCCAGGACTCTCTTAGGCTTACAGCTAATGTAATTGATTCTTCAGTAGTAGCCTGAAGGGCCATTTGGCTTCAACCATGGTCGGGAGATTTTTTATTTTTTCTTTTTAACCTAAGAGAATGGTTATTTTTTTATAGTCATTCTGGTTTTGGAGGGTGAGGGTGGAGGGAATCATCTGGTCACAGCTTGGAACAACAGTCTGTGCCAGATGGGGATGCATTTTCCTTGGGCTCTCAGTTAAATTGGCTTTGGATGGAAGGTCTATGTGGACTTCAAACCAAAATTTGGATGGGCATGTCTGAAAAAAACCTGTAGTGAATGTTTCATTCTGACATTTTTCACTCTTTCTTCCTCTTAGTCAGAATTGTAAGAATATTTGGGATTTTCTTCTGCAACTGAATGAATCTTAGTCATGACAGATGAATCTTTTCGGTTGTGACAAAGCTATCAATCCTCAAATAGTCTCATTCCTGAGTTCTGTATTTATGATTGGTTACAAACTTAGAAGTGGGTTGTCTTTTCACCAAGGACTAGATCTTAGAATTCTGTAGGCTGTGTTAGTAGGTGTGCTCTTTGAATCCCATGCTGTTGTGTCAGGCTCTTACATTCTGAGTTGTGTTGTGGTCCTGTTTGGATACTTTTATTTTTCACTTGGAAAATCTTTAGAGCTGCAAGGACAAAATTCTATCAAAACCCTTTCCAGAACCCTCACCCTCTTTTTTTCACCAAATCTCACAAACCCATAGCTAGAACACACAGCAGAGGTAACAGGAGATTGGTTTAAAACAAATAAAAAGAAATAATTCCTGACACACTGAATAGTGAACTTCTGGAACTTGCTGCCAAGGGAATTAGTGGAGGCAGACAGCATCAGCAGGCTCAGAAAGGGATTAGACAGATTCATGGAAAACAGTTCAATAAACAGATAGTAATAAACAGGTCAATAAACATCTAAAAAATTGCCATAGCTTTGAGTCATGAAGGGCACTAATTTTCTACATATCTAGAACCTTAGAATTAAGGTGCTTAAACTTGTTGAGAATGATAAAGTGATGCTTGGATTGCTATTTGGTTGGGTATGGGAATGAGAGAGGAGGAGAAAGGGGACTGATGTCTGTCTGAACACAGCAGTGAGTTGTTTTTCTACCTGAAATCCATCAGGAAGGGAATGACTCAGTGGCAGTCCTTAAAGGATCACTAAGAATGTTACTGAGTTTGAATCTCTACAGCTCTGGCAATCTGTGAGAATGCTCGATTCTCAAAAATCTGTTAGAAGTCCAGAATTGTACCTAAAATGTACCTTTTACCAAGACAGACTAGGACCTTACTAGGCAATGGAAGGCCCTACTGAAGTATTAGTGCTCAGCCATGGGAGAGTCTCTCTCTATTCCACCTCCCTGCCCCACAAAAAGAAAAAATCTGGGCAGACTATATGTTGTCTATATTGCTTAATGCATTTTAAAAAGATGTCAATATTAATTACTAGAATGATGTACTTGCCAACAAAATAATGCACAAAATGCCCAATATTTCCCAACTTGCTTCCATGTGCAGTCCATTAATTAATGTCTTTACAAAATGAACCTTGTAAGTAACAATTTAGTCTTAATTCCTGTAAAATCTGATTTTGAAAGCAGTGCTCATGGCAAAGCAATGGAGATACCATAAAATACGTGGTATAGTTTGGATTATAGGACACTATTTTTTCTGCACAAGGTAAGAGAATACTGGCTAAAAGTTAGGCTATCTCTTAGGCATTGGGATCTTGAGATTCATTCTCTTAAAGATGGGTGTCTAATTAAGATAGATGAGATACTGGAACAGCTACAAATGGGTGAGATAGATTGTGTCTTAAAAAAAGACTATAGTAAAAACAGAAAGTGCAAGTCATATCATGTGCCAGATCATACTGTAGTCTGCCAGAGAAATGGCTCCAGCCAATACTAGCACTGTTTGTTTACAAGTTACATTTTCCTCATCTGTTGTTCTCCACCTGTAGAGTGACTTTGCATCTGCTTGAGATTTCAAGGTTAATGAACAAACTTGTCTGTTTCCTGATTGAAATTTCACTTTGATTCCCTCTTCAGCTACTGAAACTTGTTACAATTAATGCTTTATAACATACCAATGACCATTGATTCTCTGCCTTATAGAAATTTGAAAGATGAGATATCACAGAGAAATAAACCCTGCAAACTTTCTGGTTAGTGACATCTCCCACAAGCAGCCTTTATTTAAGAAAGTATTTCAGCTTGTGCTTATATTTAGGCAAGTTCATACATTTCAAGCAAGTGAGTGGAAATCCACTATACAGTGAGGATAGAGCAGCAACATTAACGTGGCTATTGTGTGCATTCTGCTTGGTTATTCCACAAAGTTTTCATTGCATGTGTTTATTAAACTATATTCCAGATCTTCCAAATGAACTGATACCTCTTGATCTGTGAGAGCCCCCTTCGTATCCCAAAGGTATATGGTCCTCAGGAGGGAAAATTTTGCTCAGGATATATAGCAGCAGTCAGCTGATTGCCATAGAAGATCATTTAAGTAGAAGGTCTGATGATAATGTTGAAAGGAGATGACAATAGGAATTGTTATGGGAACTTTTTGGGGAAAAGCCTGTACTTCTTTTTGAGAGTCATTATTGTAGTTGTTTCATGAAATTAATAATTACCAAAAAAAGAAAAAATGCAGAAATTTTGTTTATTAATATTTTTGCCAGTTAAAATGAGAGTTTCACCTGTATGTGTAGATTCATGCTTTGTCCAGTGCACTGTCTGTGCAGAGAAAAAAGAATCTGTGTGACCCCTCCTGTGTACACAGACACTGTACCTGCCCCCTTACCAACAACACAGACACATCAGTCTGAAACAAACACTAAATCAAAGATAGAACAAAGACTTTTCAATACTGGCTTTAGTCTCTGGGGGAAAAAAAAAAAGATTAAAATAATTACCATTAAGAATAATTCCAGTGCATTGTTGTTTAGTTACTGTCTTTTCTCTGCATCCTCTCATCAACTCCATTCCATTGCTGATGTGTCCCAAAGTGCTTTAGGTTGATGGTGGCAGTGCCACCAGTAGAAGAACATTCCACTGTCAGTGAAATAATGCATGAAGAACTGGAGGCTCATGGGGATATCTTTTCCATTTGAATTTTTATGTTTATTTTCATTCATGAAACCTGATATGGCCAGTCAGTAATGGGTAAGGCAGGACTCCCTGTTCTCCCTGTATTTCAACTTCATGCTCCATTGCTGCTCAGTAGTACTACAGAGATATTTTTGAGCAGGGAAAAGAAGGGTGAAACCGTCACCAGTCTGTCAGAGGAACCCTAGAACAGTGTGTTGCTGTAGTTAAATGGTGTGTGGCTTATAGTAAAATTACATGTGGGTGAATTATTTTCTTTAAAATGTTTTGTAAGTAATATGTTACAGGGCAATGTTTGGTTTTAACTCTGATTGTTTTTATTTATTGAAAGTAGTTTTTCAGGAAAAAAAGGTTTAACTCTAGATGCCTATCCTGATTTTTGTGTTCTGTATTAACTACTGCAGGATGTGGCTAAATTAAATATTTTCCTGTATATGTGGTCATCATTAGCAACAATAAGCTTCACATCTCTGTGGATTGAAGTTCCACCCAGAGATCCATATATGGATATAAAACTTTGTCACTGATTCAGTGTGAGTTTGGACCAAAATTCATGAGGTTTATTGTAAAGACTGTCACCAAGTTAGTTTTGGATTGGGTCCATCAAGTATATTTTTAAAATTTGTATCTCCCACTGTTTTAAGTCTTGGTATCTCTGCATATCTGATAATTTGTGATTTTTATCATGTACTTTTGCCAGCCTGTCCTTCCTGAGAAGTCTGGTAACTTCCCATGAAAAATTTAACACAGGTGTTTCAATGAAACAAATTGCAGTTTGAAATATCTGATTTTCTTAACCTGGCAAAAGACCCCAGGACGTAGCAGCAAGTACTGATCCCACAGCCAGGCTGCCACTGTCAGCTGCTGTAGCTGTCTCTGTGGTGGTTCCTGCCTCCCAGCACACGAGGAGCACTGTGTTAGTTTAACCCCAAGGAAACCAGTGAAATTTGGCTTGCACTGAAAGCTGTGCAAGTTTACATCACATTTGCCAAGAGCATGTATGCTAAAAATTACTGTGAATCAGTTAACTTGTGCTAACATGTTACTCTGTGATAAGTTGTGGTAAACCAATTTCTGATCTTCTGAATCCGTGAAAGCTATGCTGAATTTAACTTGACTTTGGATGGTAATATCTGAGCTGAGGGAGCTCAGTCTCTTGCTGTTTGTTATTAGCTATAGGAGCCAGGATGAGATCAGAGTTCCATTCTGATAGCAGTACTGCAGCCAGAGGCTTGGGGTGTTATTTCAGTAACTTTATCAGTCTGATTTAACAAATTGATCTAAAATTAAATACAAACAAACAAACAAACAAACAAACCCACTCCAAACTGAATTAAAAAGCCCCAAACAAATGAGTAAAAAAGCACAAAAGGTTGAGAGGAACTACAGTGCTGGCAGGGAAATAATGTTGACATAGTTTTAAGAAAAGGGGGAGTGAACACAGTCAGTCTTACAGGACAAAGTGGAAAATGCTCATCCAGCTCTCTCCCTCAATGCATTTTGTTTCAAGAGAAGTTCTCTGTTGCAGAGGGATTTCATGATATCAACTCTTTCCCACTTAGTTCAGGTATTTGAAAACAACCACACTGAAATAGATTTTCCCCGTTTCTCTCTCTCTCTGTAGCTGTTACATTTGTTACAAGTTCTGCAAGAAATCTGAAAGTGATTTGTTCTTTGATACTTCTGAGAATTTTTTAAAAAAGCTGAAGGAAAACTGGTACTGTGAAAGGAAGCAGAAAAACTTGGGTAGTTTGGGACATATGTGCATTTTTTTCCTTTGCCTTTTTCATACTTAGTTAAGAAATGTACTTGTTTAAGAAACAAAGTTGTATAATAAACATATTAGTAATGTTGGAAGTAAGACATGTTTTCTTAATACATGGGTGGAATTATTCAAGATCAGTCGACTCTTCTGTAAATATGCCCTTAAGGTCAGGGGGACCTTTGGTTCCACTGCTGTTCAAATGCCATTTGCATAAGTTCAAATTGTCCAGGTCCAGTTTTCAAACACAACCAACTTTTTGGCAGCATTTCAGAATTTATAGTTGCTGATATTTGGGCTTTCTATTTTTCACACTTCTGTTTTTAATTAGTAGCTCTTTTCATATTTCTGTGAAAGATAGAATTGAGCATGATTTAATCTTCCTTCTATATTTTATGGGCTCGGAGAGAGAGTCACTTGATTTCAGCCTCTTGATCAGAAGACAGGAGAGGCTGTCTTCATCGATACAGGGCATTTAGAGATGGATTACTTAAAACATTTTTTAATATACAACCTCCTGTGTCTGTAACAAACTGCAGAAAAGTGTTCTTCATGCAAGAAAGTTTGGCTTTCAAGTGGAGCCTGCTTTTGCTCTTTTTGATTTAGTACTGGGAAAAAAAATCTAAAATTATTTTTGAGGCTTCGGAAAGGCTTTTGCCTGAAGAGTGGCAGGAGATGTTTTCTCCCAGTTGGACAGTGTGCTGATCAGTGAGTGGTGTTTCAGCCTGGGAATGAGGAGGATTCTCCTCCTTGACCAGAACAGGGGCCAAGGATCTGCAGAGCATCCTGTGGTGTCCCATGCTGTTTTCTGCCTCGGCACAAGGCACCGATCATCGTCCCCACAATGGTGATTCACTTTGAGTTACTCATTTAGTAAAGCTTCAATTGCTTCATAAATTAAGGCAGACATTATCATTTTTGAGAAATCTAACAATAACAGCCTACCAGATTCCAGAGAATAATAGCAATGACCAACTGTGCAGGTCAGAGGGGCTGTGAGTGTGCATTCGTGAGGACTTCGGCTCTCCTTTGAGAATTTCAGACAGAAGCTTCTATTAAAGTGCAAAGTATTGTTATTATCTTTGTCCTTTATACATATTTAAATAGTACATGATAATCATCTCTGTGAACTCTTAACTATTCATAAAGGTGGCTGTCAGTTAGGCCTGAACCAGTACTCCAGATCCAAATACTTAAAATGATAGATCATGTTGTAACCTTCTGAGAATTATTCATAACCTTTGTGTAGGAGGAGTTTCCTTTTAGGAGATAGGCTTTGCAGATGATTAGTTAGTGGGGAATTTGATTGTTCTGTTGGGGTAACAATAGCCAAGAATGGTGGAGAAATTTTGCCAGCTTAAAGTAATTTTTGTAGATTTACTCACAGGGAGAGTAAGAGGCAGGGGATGATGAAGGTAAAGGGTTCAACCACCTTTCATCCTTTCCAGTGTAGCATTTTCTGATCCATGGCACAGTGAGTCCCTACAAGTAGCTCCAGGTTACAGCTTCAGCCACCTGTGTGCCCTCCCCCCGCCACTGCCCACAAAGAAAGGTTAAAGAAGTATATGAAATTAAAGTTGTATAGACACACGTTTGCTCTGAACCATGAAATTTTAAGAACTATGTGTATTTTGAAACTCAGTACTCAGAACAACTACCTTGTTAGCACAAAAATTTAGCTTGGAGCATTCAGGTGGAATGTACATTTTAAACCACAAAATTTCCAGCCTCTATGGACTTCCCAAATACCTTCCTCTTGGGCTGTTAGATGTTCTTTGGCCACTTCTTCTCTTTGACTTGAACTAGTATTTACTGAATCTAAACAAACCAAAACCAAACACACCTTTCTGACTAAAAATTTAATCAGAAAACTCATACACCGACAATCTATGCAAGAAGTGTCCTGTTGCTGGTCAGCTGTGAGCTCAAAGCCACATTTCCTCTTGCCCAGCATCAGAAGAGGCCATCCCAAAGACCAGCAGCCCCAGGAGACAGGAGCAGAGACCAGAGAGGTGGGAAGCACCTTTCCTTCCACAGGAGTCATGCAGGACTGTGGGGCCTTTGCACATTTTCCCATGGGTGTTCCAGAGTTAGAGCTTTGCCCGTTTCAGACACAGCCACATCCCCTCTGGAGCTCACCAGGCCTTGGAAAGAGCAGCCTGTGCATCCATGCTCTGATGGGCTGGTGCCCTTCCTGCAGAATTCCACTCATCCTGATTGAGGGGATACTGTACTCCTTCCTCTAGTTTATTTCACCCTCTTGGTATGCAGAGTATTCTTTGTTAATCTTCCTTATTTATTTGAATGTTAATTGGTCCTTGTTAATTTGGTTTTCTGTGCTGGAAGCCAAGGTCAACAATGGGTCCTTCCATATTAGCTCTTAGTGTGATTACAAGGTAGGGCAATGCATCTTGGAAAAAAGTAGAAAGGAGCCTTCCCCCTGTTTTTAATGTAACCTTTGTGTTAGGTAGGGGTTTGGAGGTTGAAAGAGAGAGAGAAAATGTATGTTCAGCACAGACTGAAGGAGTCCTATTGATTGAAAGGGACTGTTAAATTAAAATAAGTTGTTTTGAAAGCAAAATATCACTTGACCCTGAAGAGACAAGCAATTGCAGCCCTGGGGTTAGGTATAACAACAGTGCTGGTTTTGCTGTGGGAATGCAAACTGCAGGCCTGGAAAACAGATTCAGGTTTTTTCTGTCGCTTTCTTGTTTGTATATGCAACTTTCAAACTGCTGTTGTTCTTGCTCTAAGAGCAGTCTCTTCTGAGAACACCCTTCTTTTGGGCTGGAATGGCCATTTTATGAGATAAGAGTAAGAATTTTTGTCTAAAACAGATTCTGTTCCATGGGGCAAAACAAACAGAGCTATCATAACACTTTAAATAGTAATCAAATATGTTTTTCTGTTTGCATTCAAAAGGGTGGAAAGGTAACTTGACAAGATGAAAGAAGGAACCAGATTTGTGTACCCCCCCTTCCCCAGTAACAGGTATAGAGTTTTAGAGAAGACTTCAAGGCAAAAAGAAAAAAGCATAGAATATACTGTTATGGTGTTATTTTTGTCTTTCATTTTTATGACAACTTATTTGTACTTAAAGGAATCTTTCCAAAGAGTTAAGAAGCATCATTAAATAAAGACTGTGAAATGTGCAATATGGCTTATTTATTTAAATGTTAATTGGTCCAACGAACACTTCTAATTAGCTCTATATTTGCTTAGCAAAAAGTTTTACAAATTCCAATTGTGAAAAGCAGCTATTTTGAGCTGGTAAGCATGTTGCAGAATCAGCTATGATTTTTCTATAGTTCTCAGCCCTTGAAGGCACAATTTAATTTTTCATGTATGCATACTAGCAACGGTAAACACTTGCGAGTGTAAAGAACCTTCTTTAATTAGCTGCACAACAATTAAAGGATTCACAAACTAAATTGAACCCTGTCTCTGTGCTTACTAGCTGAATTCTACCACCTGTCACAACAGCACTTTGTTCAATCTGTTATGCAAAATCATTATAGCAATATAGCTGAGGAAAAAAAAAGAGAAAACAGCAATTATTTCTTACTTTTCTCTTGAATGGGTTATTTTGGGTTATACTGATGTCAGGTTCATTGAAGCTAACCTTTTGAAATCTGTAACAGCATAATACTTATATGGCAGGCTTAGAATAGCTTGGAGAATATTTTGTTTTACCCTTTTAAGAGCAAGCGAGGCACATCCTGAAAGTACGGTACTTTCTCTGATCATTTGGAGGAAAAAAAACTCACCAAAACTCTGCTAACTCCTGCAGCAGCCTGTTATTGCTCCTTGTCAGACAAAAAAATTGACCAACATCTAATAGTACAAAATACTCTTTTCTTATTAAAGCTTGTATGCCAATATGAAAACTAGTTTTAAAACCTATTGGTTGGCTAAAGTGGAAAGAGCTGCACTTTTAACCTACGTGTTGTAGCTTCTGACATTTGTGATTACTCTTCAGATCCTGAAAATAAAGTAGCACATAATCTATAAAATACTAGACTTACTTGTGTGCTAACTTTATTTTTCCTTCAAGCAGAAGTGACTAAAAATGAAGAAGTTTGCATCTTTACAGAAGAGCCTCAACCCTAATTTGATTGCACCCCTTTTCTGGAGGGAGCCCAAAGGACCAGGTGCACCCCGACACCAGGGGTCCTGATTTGCACCCCCATTTACACCTCCTGTACCTCCATGTAGAGGAGTCAGGCTCTGGCAGCTCCTGGAGACTGGCCTGGGGTGTACAGAACTTCAGGCACCATGTCACCCTCTGCTTCCTGGAGAGGGGCTCACCTGGGTACCCCCTGTTCACTCAGCTTCCTGCTGATTGGTGTTGAGCAGAACTGGAGGCACAGGAGGAAGGTGGAACCTTGAGGAAAGCCAGCTGGGGAGGGAGGTGGGCCTGGGGCAAGCAGGGTGAAGGCACATAGCAGTGTCCTGGGTCACCCAGCTCTTTGCAGGGACAAGGATGCAGCCCTCAGCTGGAGGCTGGGTTGGGTGTGCTGGGCACTGCCAGTGAAGCCAGCAGCTTCTCCCTGTGTGAGGACTGTGAGGCTGTGTTTGGTGAGGAAGGGCTGTTGGGTTCCTCCTTATTCCTGTGACAGCTGACAGGAATGTGCAGCTCGCTGCCAGCTCTCCTGCGGGAGAGGCGCAGGTACAAGGCTCTGTGCGCTCCCCGAGCTGAGGAGCTGAAAGCAGAGCTGCCTGCTGACAGCTTCCTGAAATCATATCAATAACATATTGTTAGCTCTTGTGATTGGAGCTAAAAGAGTCTGCTGTTGGATAAAGGATACGTGATACGGGCATTTCATAAGCTAGGGATAGAAATGAATAACTCTGCTCATTCACAGTGCTTACACTTTTTACAGTATAATTTTTATACCATTGTCATTTTACAATATTTTTGGAAAACCCAGAAACAGAACAAAGAAGTTGTTTAATAACACTTTGAGTTAGGATTTTTTTCTAAAAAAGTCACCAGGAAAATAAAATTCAACAAGAAAAAAATTGGGAAAATACTTATTTTTTTGTTACTTACCAAAAAAGAAAAAGAAAAAAAGAAAATAAAGCTGCAAAGAAGCCAGATACTTTGATTAAACATGACTTAAATTCTTAGATAATTTTGCACTGAAGTATGAGAAGCCACAATTTGGTCTATACATCTTTCTTTCTCACATCAAATACGATTAGTTAGTCTATTCTGAAGTATAAAACTAAGGAAATGAAAATAATTTTAATTAGAAATAGGTATAATGATCTCCATATTCATAACTGTAGGTGCAAAGGTCTGGAATTCAGAAAAACAAAGCAATACCTTTGCCCAAGCAGGGATTTTTTATGGGAACTCCTGAATGCTCTCAGCTCAAGGGCCATTTGGGATTCAGTTCTGTAGGAAGAGAATCTCTCTGATAGTCCTGTTGCAAGTAGTGGGAGCCTGCTCACTGCACCCATGGCCAGCTCCTTGAAACTGGGCCACCAAGCCTTTCTCCTCCTTTTGTCTGACTTTGTGTTTTGCTGGAGTTACCTGGATTCACTCTAGTTTGCAGCAGTGTAAATTAACATTGAGTGAAGCTTTACACGAGCTGGAGAAAGTGAACACAAACTGCTTATTTGTACAGGCTTTTCAAGAGGCTTGAAATGGTTTTACTGGGAGTTTATGGTCTTTATTTGTGTGTTGGGTTGAAATCTTGCAGCAAAGCACTCCCTGTTAGTCCCTGGTCCTTGTGATAACAAGTGGAGCTGTCTCAGCTTGCCTGGGACTGGAGGCTCCTGGGATCCTGTCAGTCACTGGAAGGAGTTTGGTCAGAGCTGTTCATGGCCAGAGCTGGCTGCTAAGGATATATTACAGTCAGCAGAGTCCATCTCCCACCTGACTTTGCAAGCGTAATTGAACTTGCCAGGGTCTGTCATCCTGAGATTGCATTTATCAGACTTTCTTTGTCAGCTTTGTTACCAGCCTATCACCACGAGAGGCTGTCTTTTCAGCCAAGGGCCTGGAATGTTGCAATTAACATCAAAATTATTTAAAGGATTTTTATCCTGCAGGTAGCTTTGAAATGTTATTGTATTTTTACCGTATTCCTTCTCCCCCCATTCATCTGTCTGCCATGCATCTGCCTAGTTTTCAGTGCCCTTTTTATTAATGATCAAAGCTACTGTGCCCAGATAAAACAGGGGTGCCCAGACAGCAGCTGGTGCCCAGCTTGTTGGATCCTGGAGGCCATTGCACTTAAACACGTGCCCTGTTTCACACAGACAGTGCTCACATCTCTGTTTCCTTTCAGAGATGCACAAGGTGATTCCCTTTCCTGCACCTGATCCCCCAGGGCAAAGGGGGGAGATTCTCTGTTCCCTTCAGGGGCTGCACCTCCCTGCAGCCAAGAGCCCTGCAAAGATGGGACCTCTTTTTGTGGTCACTTGTGTGAATCATTGTTATTCCCTTAGGTTAACTGCAAAACTTTTACAACTGTTTGGTACCATCATTCAGAGGAAGAGACAGAATAATCTCACTGCAACAGGTAGAGGGGATTTTAAAAGCAGCTGGGAAAATACAGGGAGATACCCCAAGTCAGTTACTTTTAGTACAGATGTTGCTGTTTGGGGCTGTCTTCCCTCCTCTGAAAGAGAAGTGTGATTTATTTCTTTTTGCTCCTCTAAAAGGATATATAATAAAGAGATTTTTTTTTTTTTTTTGAGGTTTCCTGACCCCAGGGTGGGTGTCTGAGCAGTGCAGTGACTGCTAACCACACCCTGGTAAGCCTGAGCCACTTATATCAGTGGGAAAACAGCTTAGGAGCTACAAGTTGGCCTTAGAGTTCCAGCTCTGCTCTTGTGTTCATGGCAGTGATCAATTAATAAAGTTAAATGACAAAAGCAATGATATATCAGTAAGAATATGGGCAGAACAGAACACCAGTGGGGATGTGTGTTTTCCTGTTTCATTTTACTTGGTGATAATTAAGTACAGCTTTTTATGCCTTAGTCTGTGTGGTGTTTCCTCATCTATCTTTTTCACTTAATTCTTTAAAGAGTTTTCTCTTTCTGCTTTTTGGGAGACCACAAGCACAAGGGGTGTTTGAGAAATATTTGCTCTATTTTTCCAGCATTAACCTGCTTCTAGCATCTCTGCCTATTTCAATTTCATATTTTACTCCATTTCATTCCACTAAAACTAAAGCTTTCTCAGCTTTTTTTTTTTTTTTTTCTTCTGGAAATTAGTATTAAACTAATATGATGAGTAATAACTCATCGAAACCACTTGTACCTAAAAATCACTGTAAACATCTAAATTATGTTAAAGTCCATATATTATAGGGAGAAGAAAAATAAATCAGTTGGATTGAGGGAAGAAAGAAGATAGAATTTGGAGATAGAAAGTATTAACAGCCAATAATCTCTGTTATTAAAGGAAAAAAAATTCTCTAGTATTTTAATAAAAAAAAAGTTTTTTGCTGACAGGTTTGCCATGAGTTAAAAAAATCCAGTCTTTTCAGCAGTCAATTATGATTGATAAAGGAAAGGAAAGCTATCTGCCATTCTGGAATAAGCAATGGGAGTCAAGAGTTCTGGACTCTGTCCCTGGCTTCTTTACAGAGGATGAGCCATCTATTTAAGTCAAGATACATGGCAAGCTTTTTCCTAAATGAGATGTGGAAAGGATCAGTTAGGGATATTTATTTCTACAGTGCTGAAATTCTGAAAAACTTGGTCCCTTTACTCTGAAATTGGGCAAATTACTTCCATGTTTCCATTTCCATTGCATTAAGATGTTGGATATTTCTGTGCCCAGCAAAGAAACATTTACCAAGGTGTTCCTCACCTTTCTGATTGAAATGATCACAGTGTGCTTTGGGGTTCCATGTGGTGGAGGCCTTTAGGGAATACTGGGGCAGGAGCTGGTGGGAGTAACTGCTGGGGAAGTTTCAGCAGCTGCTGGGGAGAAAGGAGGAGCTCCTTCCACATTTATAGTGTGGCCCTTTATGCTTTTCATGGGAGTTACTATTTTTTAATGTTGTTTTTTCTTAAATATACTGACCTTGAAGAATGCACAATTTATCTTTTCATTCTCTGTATATTTGTTCCTCTCTTTTGTTCCCCATTCAGTATCATTGGAAGTAAAATAAATGCAGTTGTATTATATATGTGCTTTAGGAGTATGTATTGTCACATATGTTCTTTTTCATGTGCAACAGGTTACATAAGTTTTGATGTATTAATCTTTCTTTTTTCTTAAAACATTTTCTTAGGCACGTAGTTTCTGTCTTGATGTCATCACAGGTAGCCCATATGCTTAGTGATGCATTGTTGTGTCTACAGTCTAACTCAATAGCATGCAATTTGGAGCATCCTTAATTATCCTACAAACCATTTTGTGATAATGAAACCAAATATGGTGTAGACTTGGCTGACATCTCTGTGATATTACTTGGCATACCAAATATTTCTGTTTCAAATATAAATCGGTTACTGCTTCTTCAAAATATGCATTCTATTAATTAAATCTATACTTGAGGCATCTTTCCCCCACCCCCCAAGCTGCTATAAGTATTCTCTCTCTCCATGTTCTGTATGCAGATAGGGTTGGTTATGGGCCCTCTAATTTGACAAAAAAATAGGCTAACCTTGTGGTCTTTCAGTCCTACAACTACAGTTGAGTGTGCAGTGTCTTTCCATATAACTAGGTCTTTTGTTCCACTAGAGAAAATGACTTAATTTGTTAGAGAGCTTTTTTTTTTTTAAAGGTTTAACTGTAACAGTCTTTACCTAATAGACCTGGGATTGCAGGGAGGTGATTAATGTGAATTAAAGGATCTCTGTGACACAGGACTAAAGGACAGAATTACGATGCTGTTGTTGTTGGCAATCCCACTTGTGCAACTTAATTCCTCCCTAAACCAGATTTCCAACACTTTGCGAAAAGTTAAAGGAGAAGTCTAATTGGACCTCGTACTTCTTTTTGAAACTCTCTTTATTCAGGGATGTTGTGTTTCTGCATTTTCCCTGGCAATGTGTGTCTTTGTCCCCTGAAATCCATCTATTTATTGCAGTGACACCTACTGCTGAGAGAGCTGATCCGCAGCAGGCTCGGCTCCTGTTAAACTTGGCCAACAAGCAGTTCGTGACTCAACCAGCAGATGTTTCTGTGGCTCAGGTCAAAGGCAACTTATGGACTCGGGTTTTTTTGCTTTGCTCCTAGCACTAAGTGCCAGGAAAGTCAAGGCTAGGTACAGACAGTTGACCTGACCAGTAGCAGGAGGAACTGAACCAGGGCCCTGAGGATCTGCAAAGACCAAAGCATTAGTCTGTTGAGCCACTGTGCTGGCTACAGTCCAGCAGTTTCAGACAACTGGCTATCTGATTGCATGCCTGGATTTTAGTAATGATTTTACATACTTATTTGATGATTTGTATCCAAGCTTATGCTTCTGACAGGTGCCCTTGTGAACTAAATCTCGCTGGGCTATTGCATATGAATATTTCACAGTCAATCATACTTTGATCTTTGGGACATATGTGCATTTGACATTATATTTAGTTGTGCACAAAATCTGAGTCTAAGCCTTTGTGAAATGAAAAAAAAATCATCAACCCAGCATTAGAGTTTTGGATTTAAATTGTTTCAAACTGTGCTTTGAGTTCTATGGTCTTAACTCTTCTTTATTGATCTCTTTATAATTGGTTCAGGGGGCCTGATCCTCCTGTCCTCATCCAGCTGAAATGCTTGGCCTTTTATTTGGAACTTTCCTGTGCAAGGAATGAAGGATTAATAGGGTCAACATTATGTATCTTTTAATATTATATAATGGGTTAGGGCATTGCAGACTTCCAGCACAGTGCAGTGTCCTCAGATGAGAATAGGAGATTCAGAGCCTTTTCCATGCTATAAAAATGACAAAAAAAGAAATAATAAATATGCTTTGCAAAGTCTTCCAGGCAATTTATTATTTTATTTGTACTCTGTGATGGTAAAGTGGTTCATTAAAAGCTTAATTTTAAGGTTTCTTCAATCTGATGTGGATGCCAGTTAGATTAATTAAAGTGAATGATCAGATAGGAGCTACAGGAAATTGATCAAATTGGAGAGGGTTTAATCAGTTGTATACATTCCAAATTACATGAAAATAACAAATTTACTTTAAAAAATGCTGTTTCTAAAGTAACAGAAGCTTTAGTTTAATGAAGCATTCCACAAATAAGATTCCAATATGAATTTTGGTATCACTCTTATCTTTACTTTTGCCATCAAAAGATCACTAGGAAAATAAAAAGTAAAATGTGGATCAGTGTTGATAAGCTAAAAAATAATGATCCCAGATGCAACCAGTGCCTGCAAAAAACCAAAAAAATCATGATTTTTTTAGTTTTTTCATGTACTGAACTTTCAGTACCAATTATTTATATTTTTCTTCTTTGGATCTGACTTCTTAAGTATATGCAAGTGAAATAGAATAAATAAGAAGGAAAACAGATTTTACTAAGTCACATGCAAAGTAGCAATAAATCAAACAGCTTGTCTGCATTCTTCTAATCTTTCTATTCTAATCTGTGAGTGAGATTTATAAATGACCTCTCCTCTCCTCTGTGCTCATCTTCCTAGATTGTGATCACAAACGGTTCACAGTCCTCCACTCCACGGGTGCTACCAACCAAAGACTGTTCTGGTGATTTATCTTCCACTGATCAGTTATCAGTCCCAAAGGCTGTGCTAACTAGAAAGTACCCTGCAGATGTAACAGGTATTTTAGAAAGCAACTCTCTTCCCAGCCCAGAGCAAAGGCACTACAGCCTCAGCAAACCATTTTCTGTCTGCTAATGACTTTTGAAACTTCAAAATCCCTCTGCTAACCCTTCTTTAAGACATAAAAACTGTTGTGGAATGAGTTGGCTCTGTTGTTACTAAAGGAGTACTTTGTTTTGGAATCAATAAGCAGCTTGTTTAAATATCAGCCCTACAAAGCAGCTACAGTTCTGTCGGATGCCTTGGCGGTGCCCCCTGCGTGGTCCCGGCTCTGGGGGATGCTGGGCTGAGCTGCAGCCCCCAGAGCTGCTGGGCTGTGGGATGGGGCAGCCCTGCTTCCCCCAGAGCCCTGCCCTGTGCTTGGCTCCTGCTCAAACCAGTCTTGGTTGCTGCCACTCACACGTGCTCTGCAATGCCTGCAAACCCTAAACGTGCTAGTGTCGCTAATAGTGATAACCAATTACCAAGCTGGCCTTAATCATGCTTGAATAAAAACAAACAGATAGGACACATTACCTGTAGGCCAACTTTCTTTTTTTAAAGACGTGCTGTTATACTCCAGAAACCATATATTTTCCTGAAATAATTATATTATACCCCAAGGAATAGGACACCTACTTAACAAAAACTCCTATGAAGTCGATGCAATTACTCTATTTTACATAAGTAAAATGAGAGCAGGATCTGGCCTAATGTTTATTTCATTTTATCAGACTGGATAATGCTGTCCTGGTGGCATTAAATACAGCTGATCTCTCCCCTCCCCTTCCGTGCATGCATGTTTTTGTTAAAATCTAACTATTTACATCTATGTCTCTTAGTATTGCCTACAAATCAGTCAAAGAAGAGTAGGTCATTTATCCTGCCCTACTGTTTATATATTAATCATCTGGCAAATAAACTGCTCAGTATCCTACCCACCTCAGTAATATTTGTGATGTAATTTGTTTGGATGCCCAAATGTCACCAGCGTTGATTGTAAGAGATGAAAAAAATGTACTTGCTCAGCACACCAAGCTCTGGGCTAAAATGTAAGCATGAAATCTCTGGTTTATTTTTGTAATAATGTTTACAGCTGTTTAATGACCCTGAAAGGGTTCAGTAGTCTGGTGTTCTGTATTTCTTAACAGGAGTGTATTATGCTTATAACAGCTTTAGTTCAACTGTTTCTGCTGCAACAATAAGAACAATATTTAATAAAAATTCAATATATATTCTGATCTCAGCAATACCTGTTTACGAGTTGCTAAGAACTGAAGCAGTCTGTATTGGAGTATTTAGAATTTGCCAGTGGACCACAAGATAATGTAGATATATGTGAATTTTTCTAGCTGGAAAGATAAATACCAAGTCTATATTCTGAAAGCATAAGTAACAGTGTGTGTAGCTCTAACTGCTCAGAGGATCAGGGCCAGAGCGAGCTTGTCGTTTAAACACGTGAGCTTGTAAAGCATTACTTTGCTTACTGAACTGTAAATCTTTTAACTAACCTAATCTAAGCTATAATAACAGCACAACAGTGGCTTTAAAATGACTGTTTTCTCTACAGCACTGAAGAGGGGAGAGCTTCAGTGTGTGTGTGTGTGTCCAGCAGGAATGAACAGGTGTAAATAAGAGCTGAATTTGGTCCATCTGTTTGCAAAGATAACAGGTGTGTGTCTGCACATATGTGTCTGTATACAGATATGAGTGTGCCTGCATATGTTTACATGTGTGTGTAGGCACAGATTTATCTTGAAATTCTGTCATTCTGCTTGCCATATTTTTTTTCCTCTCTGTTTCCAGCAAGAGGAAGCTCAGCTTCTCGTATTACATTAATGTAGTTGTGATGACAGGCATTTCTGGTGTCATAATTGGTTTTAAATTCCAGTAATCCATTTCAAATAGTTAAATAAAATCTGTGTGTTCACTTGAAATGGCTAAAGCCAGAACTTTCGCTATTGATATCACAGGAAATAGTCTTGAGGGCAAAAATGTGAGTGAAATCAAAATAACTATTAGTATCATCAAAGGGACTTGAATGTCTCCCTGTACCTTTATGTAGGAGATGAGAGGGAGTATTTTTACAATATCTGTATTCCATGGTGAGTTTCGTGCTCCTCAGAGGAGTGGGGCTCTGTGCGGTGGGCACAGCCCGTGGCCAGCTGCCCTGGATGGTCAGTGTGGTGCTTCCCAAGGCTGCTCTGCCCTGCCCACTGCACTGTGGACCAGCTGGGCTCTGGCCTGGGTCTGCAGCAGGCTCAGTTTGGAGGTTTTGGCCACAGCAACTCACTTGGGCAAGAGCTGAGGGTTTATTTAGGTTAGAAAGGGCAGCTCATAACAACTCCTGATCCCAACTTGCTCTGGTGCAGTGCCACGTCTTGGGGGACACTGTCTTTACACAATATTTGAGATAATTAAAGGGCAGAAATTTGCTAAATAAACTCCAGCAAACATATTTTGAATTTCTTAACAATCTCAAATTTGATTTGCAGTTCATTTCGTAAACATTTGTTAACTACAGAGAACATTGTGCTTCTGTTCCCAGTGTGAGAGACAGCAAAACATTCTGTGCTTTCCTTATATGAGAGATCAGGATCTTGAAAATAATGTGATAGACTATATATTTAAAAATTGAAAGCTAGATGTTTTCCCTGTCATGGAGCATCAAAGTGGTACTTACAAACTGACATTTTCAAATTTTTTATTTTTTAATATCTTTGAATACCAAGGGGGGTACCATGAACTGCAGGAGCCTCACTGAGGAAGGAAAGCCCCTTGCCCCACCTGCTGTAACCCTGTCTGGTCATAGATCTAGACAGAGATGATGGATAAAGAGGGAGAGAATGAAATTGCTATTTTTTTTTTTTTTTTTGAGAAATCAGGCAAATTAGATTGAGTTATCTAATTCATAGTGGAATGATGGATGAGGATGTGTTTTGTGTCTGTCTTGCATGTGGATACAAGATGAGATTTTGGTAGGTTTTGATGTGAAAGGGCTAAGGGATACCAAGAGTGATTTCTGTGAAAGCTGAACAGTAGCAAGGTGTTCAGGAAAGCTGTACCTGGGCATGGCAGGAGGAGAAATTTCACAGGGCAGTGCTTTCAGTGCTGTAGTTATACTTTGCAATGAAACCAGGCTGGAGTGAGGAAAAGAGGAAACAGAGCCAGAGGAAAGAACAGGCCTGCAAGAAGCAGGGGCAGTTGGGGGGGGAAAATGCATTTAAGTGAAGAATACATTTGGATTTTGTGGTAGCTGGGTGCCAGAAAGAGCACAGCTGATCAGAGTAGGCAGCATTCAGAGCTGGTTGTTGCTCATTAAGCAGAGGCTTTGCTGACCTTTCTGCATATTTAATAAAAAATTATAACATTTCCTATGCCTAAAGTTCCGTGTGTGTCTGGGGGAGGCTGCGGGTTAGGCTCCCCCAACTTGATCCAAAATTATTAATCTTTAGATGAGAAATTATGGATTTGGTATTCTTCTAAACTATTTTTTTTTTACTTGTTCTCCCAAGATTCTACATTATATATTTCTGTATGATTTTGGAAGACAGAAAATAGCAAAAAGGAAAAATTGGAAAACTTATTATATGCCAACTAAAACTGCTGTTGTTACTTTATTAAAGTTATATTTGAAAAAGAGGCAATCTCAACCACAACTTCCCTCCTCAATCCAAATAACCATACATTTGAACTGATGCTTAGGGTTAAACATCAGAATTAATAAATTCCACTGGGATCTGTCAGCATTTCCAAACTTCGATAGAGCATAAAATGCTGAAATTAACTACCTAAACCTTTCTGAGCATGTAAAAGCACCAGGTCCTCTTGGTATAAACTAAAAAAAATGAAATGTAGACTGCATTTTTGAAGTTGTTATAGAATAATGACAATTCACAAAGACTTTTCTAAACCTTCTTCAATGTATGTGTGTGTCAGCACATGCTATGCATTTCTGGAATTGTTATGTTTGTTTGCCAACATGCCTTGATTAAGCATGGTGGGGAGAAATAACACTCCTGAGTGTGTGGAATCCAGACAAAAAGTAGATTTAGGTTTTGGGGTTTTTCTTGTGTTGTTATTTGTAGGAGTATTTGTTATTTTTTTAAGAAGAACATAGGCAGATATTCAAAATGTCAGTTAACTTCAGGCAATGGCAGACCTGAGGACTGTAAGTCTTAAATGGTTTAATTAATATTTTTGAATATGAAACTTGGTTTGTTCAAAAAGTTGAACAAACTGTCAAAAATTTAAAAAAGAAGAAAAAGTTGTGCATACCCACATTTTGAATGACTGTGGTCTGCTGCACAGAAAACTTGAATAAAGAATTAAGAATTTTGCTTTTTCCTACATTGCCTTGGGTGAACAACTGTCTTGATTATGTTCTCCTACTCTCTACCTTTGGAAATCAGACACTGCAAGCTAAACTTAGGTGGAGTCCTTTTATATACTTGATTTCTTTAATATTTTTATAAATAATAACATTGACAGCATGCAAATAATGGGTCCCCAACCTGTGACCTGAATCAGAGGACTGTTACATTTTGAAAAAGATCTGCTGTATATATGGGCAAAACTAGGTAGCTCATGTTCTTTTTTAATACACATGAATAGAACCCTTTCCTGTACTTCTTACAACATCTGCATTGTGTCACAATCTCAGTCATCCTGTCAGGCCCAAAGAGGTCTCCCCTCGAAGACCTCCCATGCTTTTTTTTTAGGCCCTGATCCTGTAAATACCTAATCATGTGTGGAACTTTGCTTTCAAGAGTCACCCTTTGAAGTCTACTGGGCTGCTCCCATGAGCACAATTCCATGCATTTTAAGTATGTACCAGATCTGGACCTTGAATTGTCTGTCAAGGGAAGCTGTGTGAGGAGTGGTGTCCACCCAGGGTGTGCCTGGAGCCTTTGTAGAAGACACAGCAAAAAAGTGCTTTTGGCTAAAGCCATAGAGAGGGTTGACCAAATTAATTTTTTAAGAACCTATAGAATTTGGTAGTTTTGTGAGGGAATAAAGTGTCAAATCACTCCACTGAACAACAAAAATCTTAACTGTGGTCTAATATAACCTTATAGCATCATATAGTTTATGAATTAGTTATGTGAAACTTTATATTTTAAACAGAATTTTATAGACACATTATATCTGTATAGAGTAGAGAAGTGGCAAGGATGGATTATTGTGGACAATTATGCAGACCAGAACAGAGCACTTGTGTTTAACAAACAGCTTTGAATTCTAATTTCCAGCCGTATATATAGTGCAGCTACAATTTGTAGTCATTACTGTGTATTAGGAAAGTTATTAGAATTCTTAAACTTATTGAGGCTTTCCACAACACCTTCCCCAGATTTTAATTGGTTTTATCTAGTTCCATAAGAGAGCTCTTTAAAACAAATCAAAGTGTCTTAAATCACATGTATCACCCATCGAAGGACAGAGATATTCCTCTATAATCTGGCAAGTTTTCCTGGGAACAGAAATCTGAAGGTTCTCAAGGATGAATTAAAAGACTTGGCAGAAGATAATTTATGTGCCTTTTGATGGGCTCAGTTTCAAAATGACAAAATAACAATGTTTTGTAACAGAAGGGTTAAATCTTAATCTCAGAGGTTTACAAAGCTGCTAGTCGCAGTCTCCTTAAAATTTAATATACCTCGTTAATGCTTACTTGCAAACACTGAAGGATTTTTATGATTATAATCATGTGTTACAGCACCTAGTACTGTTTCTAAGCAGCATACTAATCAGCTTAATGAGATATTACTGCACTTTTTGTTGACTAAAGCAAAATCCCTTTTATTGTTCTAAAGCTTGTCCTTTATTTTTTCCCAAAACATTATCTTGTTTTATTGTACACCAGTAAATATCATACCATCGGTTTTTTGTCAAATCATAAAACTATCTTTCTCATTGTAGAATGTGTAATATATTGAATATGGTTAATGGAACCGAAAGTTAAAAATGGATTTCTATTTTGGTGGGGGGTTTGCTGGCTTTTTAAATGAAAATGGGAGAGATGCATAAGATTTCTTTTTCTATAGATTTAGAAATGGAGACAGGTGCAGTTTCACAAGGAGGACAAGTGAGGGATGGTAAAAGCCTTGGCCCCTTCTGTAATAATGAGATTTTGAAATTGTTGCATGTCTTAAAATAGTAATTAATAGTTCTCAGTACACATGCAGAATGAGTACATGTATGATCAAAACTGTGTAGCACAGTTGGCACTTAATACACTTTTAATTGTTTCTACACAAATTCCTTTGCATTATTATGAGTAGGTAAAACATAAAACGTGAATTGTACACCAGTGATTCAATGCTCATAGCTCTTTCACAGTCTGAACCTAAAATATCTTCTGATTTTCAGAGATGGAGGAAGCTAGTTTGTGCCTTGGTGTTTCTTCAGCTGTGCCAGAAGCTGACGCCCATCTCAACAGCACCATTCTCAATGGGCAATATTCAATGAGTCAGAAGCTGCACCAGATCACTTCCCAGCTCAGCCATGCCTTCCCGGAGCTCCAGAACAGGCAGAATCCCGAGGAGAAGGCGTCAGTGCCACTAGAAGACAAGAGCCACATGTCCATAGCGAACCAGCCCATCAGCAGCCAGATGGCCCTGCTGGCAAACCAGCTCAACAGGGAGGTCGACACCAGCCTGAACGGGCGCGTGGATCTGCAGCAGTTCCTCAATGGACAGAACCTCGGGATCATGTCTCAGATGAGCGACATCGAGGACGACGCCAGGAAAAACCGAAAGTACCCCTGTCCCCTCTGTGGGAAACGCTTCCGCTTTAACAGCATCCTCTCGCTGCACATGCGAACTCACACTGGAGAGAAACCCTTCAAGTGTCCCTACTGTGACCACAGGGCAGCTCAGAAAGGCAACCTGAAGATACACCTGCGTACTCACAAGCTTGGAAACCTTGGCAAAGGTCGTGGGAGGGTCCGAGAGGAAAACAGACTTTTACATGAGCTGGAGGAGAGAGCAATTCTTCGGGACAAGCAGATGAAGAGCAGCCTCTTGCAGCCACGGCCCGATGTGAAAGCACAGCAGCACTCCCACCCGATGCCGCTCGCAAACTGTAACTTGTCTGTGCCACCTAATCACAGCACACCTGATATTTCAAACCCTGTTCCCTCTCCAAAGCCGGTCAGTGTCCAGGAAGAAGTTGTCGCTCAGACAGCCGGGTTCAGATGCACGTTTTGCAAAGGCAAGTTTAAGAAGCGAGAAGAGCTGGACAGGCACATAAGGATCCTGCACAAGCCTTACAAGTGCACTCTGTGTGACTTTGCTGCCTCGCAGGAGGAGGAGCTGATCAGCCACGTGGAGAAGGCTCACATAACTGCAGAGTCAGCACAGGGCCAGGGCTCCAACGGGAACGGGGAGCAATCCACCAACGAGTTCCGTTGCGAGGTGTGTGGCCAAGTGTTTAGCCAAGCCTGGTTCCTAAAAGGCCACATGAGAAAGCACAAGGATTCCTTTGAGCACTGCTGTCAGATCTGCGGGAGGCGATTCAAGGAGCCTTGGTTTCTCAAAAACCACATGAAAGTTCACCTGAATAAGTTATCTGTAAAGAACAAATCTCCTAATGATCCTGAAGTACCTGTCTCCATCAGCAGCATGTCCCAGGAAGCTCATGCAAACTTGTATTCAAGATATCTGTCATGTTTGCAGAGTGGTTTTCTTCCTCCTGACAAAGCCAGGTTAAGTGAACAAAATCAAATCTACAACAAAGGAGATATGCCCATGAAAGAGAAAGAAGTCTTGGGGAAGCTCCTTTCGCCCATTTCTGGCATTGGCCACAGCATTGCCGAAGGGGATAAACATTCTTTATTGGGCTGTCTCAATCTGGTGCCTCCTCTGAAATCCAGCTGTATAGAAAGGTTACAAGCTGCTGCCAAAGCAGCAGAGATGGATCCAGTAAACAGCTATCAGGCCTGGCAGCTTATGGCAAGGGGAATGGCCATGGAACATGGCTTTTTGTCTAAAGAGCAGCAGATACAGCGCAGCCACGAAGACACTTTGGCAAATGCTGGAGTTATGTTTGATAAGGAGAAGCGGGAGTATGTGTTAGTAGGAGCAGATGGCTCTAAGCAGAAAATGCCTGCTGATTTGGTTCACAGCACTAAAATGGGCAATCAGAGAGACTTGCCAAGCAAACTAGACCCTTTAGAAGGCAGTAGAGATTTTTTGTCACATGGTATGAACCAGGGACTCGATTACAACTTACAAAGTCATGGAAACATAAAAGAAAAGCCAACTGAATGCCCGGACTGCGGAAGGGTTTTTAGAACATACCACCAAGTGGTCGTTCACTCCAGGGTCCACAAAAGAGACAGGAAAGGAGAAGATGAAATAATTCAAGGTAGTCTCGATGAGCGGCGTGGGTCTGGAAGTGATCAAGAGTCTCAGTCTGTCAGCAGGTCGACAACACCAGGGTCCTCTAACATTACTGAAGAAAGCGGAGTAGGTGGGGGTCTCTCGCAGACAGGGAGTGCTCAGGAGGACAGCCCTCATCCTTCCTCACCCTCCTCTTCAGGTATGAAAACTTCTTCTTCCCTCTCTGCACTGAAAGCCTCGTAGCTGTATTTGAGCTCACAGCAGTAAAGTAGTTTATGCATTCTCTTGTCAGGTCGTTTCCTACAGTCCACAGGGATGCAGTATTGCTTGCCAGCACATCTGTGTTTGGGTTCCTGCAATGCCTTCGAGGTTAATTCTCTGCTCACCCTTTTCCCCTCCAAGGGCAGGTTTCCCAGCCTTTCTGACACCTTCCCAGCCTGCAGGGTCTGAGCAGCCACCAATGGCTATATGGCTTCCAGGGCCTCTACCTCCAGGTTTTGGAAGGTGTTTTCTCCTCCTCTTATATTCACAGTGTCTCTCTTGCAGATCCTGCCCTGTCCTCTGTGTAAAAGGGTGAGGAAAGATGCCCTCTTTGAGGTGAAGTTAATAAACTGCATGTTGGTTCATCTCTCTGATTGCCCTCATTCTGACAACCATGTCAGTTCCTTAGCTATGTCCTTGTACCTGACCACCAGACTGATTAAAAAGAGATTCAGAAATACAAATTACTAGCCTTTTGACAATCTTCTAACTTATGTGCAGATTTTAACTTGTATGAAGCCTTCTGCTTAATTCACATCCATTTCAAAGTACAAGAAAAATAGAAATCAGACTGAAGCATTTTAATTGTATTGTATGTCATGTTAACTTGCTGTGTATAAAATAGCAAAGCAGATAATATTTCATTGGAGATGTCTATAAAATATTGAGCTTCCTGGTACAATTTTTTTAAGTTACTAGCCTATGACTGCTGAAATAAAATCTCCAAGTAATAACAGGTAAGATTTCTGGCCTCATGTATATTTCCAAAGTCACTTACTAATGGATAGTAAATTGAAAGTTGTATCTCCAGCCCTTTATAAAGAAAGCACCTCACTAATACTGTAATCATTCTGCAAGCCTAACAACAGAGGAAATCATGCCATAACAAATACTCTGTTACTAATGGCAACATTGATTTCTGCAATCAGCCATTAAGTCTAGAAAATGAAAGACAGTTTGAGGTACCTTAAGGCATTACATTGCCCACTGTTAAAGAGCTGGTAGCAGGCTGTTGAGGGTAATTCTTTTTAGCTTTTTTCCCCCAGTTTCGATAAATATTTTAGCATTGGAGGCAATTCACTGTTACAGTTATTAAGTATATGCCAGTTTACTTTTGTTGTTCTTGTCATGCTCCAGTATACTCTACTTCTGAGGCCAAATTAATACAAAAATAGTGTTAGTTTGTTGGCTTATTACAAACCAGTAAAGAAATTGTTAAGACGCATAAATCTGCACTCCACATTCCACAGATTCCTATAGTACTTAATGCTGTTGTTTAAATACCCATGAAACACAGTCTACCCTGAGAGTCATAGCCTCGTTTGCAATTTATTACTGGTGAGACACGTTAGAAAATTCTATGTAGGAACAAGGCTAACAGGCGAGAGCTAATTTCATACTATATATAGTTGTTGGGATTCTTTTAAGAGGATTGAAAATATGTCAGGATGAAGAAGATTATTTTTCTAACTTTCACTTTTAAAAATCCTACACATTTGGGGGGGTGGGGAGGGAATACTCCTCTTTATTATAAAAATTGTCATTTCTGTTTTGCAATGCCATAGAGCAATCAGAAAGAAAAGATCCTGAAATTGTTCAAATTCTGTCTGAAGCCTTTCAGGGCTGTCAGGAAAAGTTTTGAAAAACACAGCCCCAGAGTCTTCTGAGTGAGGTTGAACTGATAGAGATCGAAGAGGATTTGAAACAATGCATGTGAAAGTTGGTGTGTTTTGAGTGCCCTGAAAACTTTAATTCCAAGTGTTCTGGTTCGTTAAATGTGTTGTTGTGGAAAGTTGTTCCTTCTCAGAGGCAAAAAACCCTGCAGTATTGTTCTCTCCATGGTCACTAATTTGAAATTATTTTTAACTTGAACTACCATTTATTTAAAATGTTTGTTTTCACACCTGATGTATGTATATCAAAACAGGTGAAAATGAAAGCAAAATATGTGCAATAGCAGTTGCTGGAAGCATGTTGGATTTTACTGAAGAAAATAAGACCTTTTATATTGATATCTGATTGTCTTTTTTAGTTACTGGTAAATGTAAGTAGGCTCTCAGTGTCATACATCCTGTCATGGCTAGTGTGTAGGTTTTTATAACTTTTTAATCAGATGAAAGGAAGAGTGTATTGCATTTTTACACAAAAAAGTCCAAGTATTGTTTAGTACTTGAAAGCTAAATTTTATTGCCATGTTGGAACTGTTCATCTCTATGGACTGCATATTTTATCACTACCTGTGAAAGTAGACCTAAAGAATATAAAGAAATCAGATTTTTTTTTTTTTTTTTTTTTTTTTTTTTTTTTTTTTTTTTTTTTTTTTTTTTTTTTTTTTTGCATGGGGTAGAATTAAGTAGTCATTGAATCTTCTATTAAGAAATTACTGAAAAACACAGTTTTACAAATTTCTCAG
>NC_079345.1:14492500-14520000 GCF_029582105.1 Oenanthe melanoleuca
CCTCCTGTGTCTCTTTTTAGATGACCTCTTAATCACATTTTAAGGAATGCCTTACCACATATATCATATTCTAACATAATTGAAAACTGGTCTACTCACATCTTATCTAACACCAAGGTAGGGGAGTAGCCTATTAATCAAAAACTGCATATTTTTCCCTTTTAATGATCTAACTAAACTGTTCAGAGAGGGACAGAAACAAACCTGAAAAGACTCTGAAATGTCTTAAACATCCATCTTAAACACTTCCCACCTTCCTGGGAGATTTATGGAATACCAGGTGTGATCTGCCTGAGACCAAAAGGTGATTCAAAGATTTCTGTGAACAAAAGAAAAGCAAACAGCCATTTTTCATAATTTGTAGAGAATCCAATGAAAGAACAGAACATCTTTGATTTTGATTAGCAACTGGAAATAGATGGGTTTATAAAGATGCTATATATAAAGAAGAAGAATTACAGAAGTGTGAGTTGACAATTATTGTTATTTTGTATCTTCCAGTGCCTTTCTTTTAATCATATAGATCTTATGGTTCTGGGTATGTGGTATGTGCATATATCTTTAATCAAGTAGATATCTACTATGATTAATACATTCCTTGTTATTCTGTCACTGAAAAATTAACTTGAAACAGGTATGGTGCCAGTAGAGTGAAGAACTCTAAGGCAACATAGAACCACATTTACCACTCAATGGTATCAGTATCACCACAGTTATTTCCTATTCTGTGTAGAAATAGTACTGTGGTTGCTCAGATGCTGCTCTGTAGTAACTGTGTGTAAATGCTGACTTTTTGATGGTGACCACTATAGTATAATTATAACAAACTTTGGCTGAGAAAGGGGTAAGGGAGGAAAGTGGATATTACTGAAAAGGGCAAGCAGGAGTAGTGATCAAATACAGAACACTTTCTATTACTGTCTCTTTGACAATTTCTTTTAAGTCTTGTTGTTGAACATAGTGATACTTTGTAGTGAAAAGCAAACCCACTTTCATTGACACTAAAGGGACAAGGACATATGACTTGGGCAATGCAATAGCACAGCTGTGAAATCCAGACCAGAGAAAGGTATGAAACACTATGGTACAAGGGAATCTGTTACTTACTTACCCACCAGACATCATTTGCACTACAGTTTGTATTAAAACTCAATGCAGCAAGTTTGTCTAAACTTAAGAATGTCTGATGGCAGGGTTGCACTACTTTGCTTTTCCTACTCTCAGTCTCCATATAGGTGACAGGTTCAGTAGCTGTCTGAACATGGGGAGAGAAGCTGAATCCTGTGAAACTGCTGAAATAACACCAAGGAATAGGCTCCATTTCTTTTGCACTGAAAGAACTGTGAAAAGACCTGAAAGTATTTTTGCAGCAGCCAGAACTGAAGAACTCACAGCTGTGGGTACAATTGATGCCCATCAATTCCCAGGCATTCTCCTCCCAGCTCCCCTGTGGTGAATAGCAATTTATTGCAAACATATCTGAGGGCAAAAAAGAAGATGCACAGGAGTGACCCTGATGCAGGTTCTCAGTCTGGTGAGGAGAGTGATTAGTATCAGAATTAGGCATGCTGCAGATACCTTGCTTTTTATGTGCAGCAACACTGAAGTGATCTCATCAACTATCTGAACATTCAGCAAGTCCAAAATCAAACGCTTGTGTGTCAGATATACACAGCTGTATTTGTACTGTTGCTCTATCTAAAGAACATGCCAATTGCTTCACTTAGAGTGAGTTGAGAGACTCATTACTAAGAACATGTATAGCATTATCAATGAAAAACATTATTGTTCTTTTCCTCAGTGGTTTTAGTGTCCTTGCTTATCCTTTCACAGGAGTCTGTACTAATGTGTCTTCAGAGGCTGTGGGGCCTGATTCTCTGCTCCCCTGTGCAGGGTGTTGGCATTGACACCTCTGCACAGTGAGTGGGGTGTGAGTTGACACAGGCAGCCAGGACAACCACAAACTCAGAGGCAGAATGCAAAGAGTAAATTTATTTCTGCTACCTCCCTACCCAGGGAATCCTCAAAGCAGAAGCACACCAGAGGAGACACGGCACTGTTAAACTCTGTCCATGCCAGGGGATCACTGGCTGCTGCTCACACTGGCTTATCAAGGGTTATTCCCAGCTGCAAGGTCACTTGAGCCATTTACAGCCCTCCTCGCCAGTCTTCCGCTTTTTAACCCATTCCTCCCAACTTTCCACCCCCCTGCTCAAGAGACCACTGCTGCTAGGGCTGGAAATGTGGGATGGGGGATTTACAGAGGCACTTAAGCACGGGGGAAAAGAAATAAACAAATAAGCATACAATGCTCTGAGTCAAGTGTCCCACCCCTCCTATCAGGCATCACCAGTAGGTTGTGATTTGTAGTCCTTGAGATACTGAATGACATCCTCCACGCCAGCTGGATCTGCAGCCAGGGAAAAGCAGCACGTGCTTCAAAGTTGGAACAGAGTTTGTGATGTTGGAGGGGGTTATAGTTCTCCAGTAATCAATGCTGCAAGGTTCCAGAGCGTGCAGCAGTTACTCCCAAATATAAGGGAAGAGCTGCCTTGGATATCAAAGTTAAAGCTCACACGAAGGCACACGTCACCTGCTCTACAGACACCTCCCAGGAAGAATAATGACAAGTTAGTTACAGTAAAAAACAACCACACACAAGTATTTACATATTGATTTTGCAGAATTATATCCAACATATATGCTTATAGTACAAGCCTAAAAAGCACAACAAGCCAGCCTGTGGAGGAAAACTGGAGTGATACATCTCTGTCCAGTGATACACATGTGGTTTCTCCAGCTCCTTCAGATAATATTGCTCCAGGCTTGGTAACTGGAGATGGGGTAATTGGCCACACAGACTGGAGAGGTGTGGCTTGTGCTATTTCAAATTGAACTTTGACTGGATGTTGCATTTGTGACACCAATAACATAATTCTAGTGCATCCCCCCCTAGATAAGTCACAGGAAATCATCAAAGATACAGCAAATACAAGCACTTGAGAATGTGATATTAACAGAGGATATAGAATAAAAGGAAAAAGAGGCAACTATATGGCATTGACAGAAGTTCTTATATGAATGATCACATCTAGATTAAGAGCTTGCACAATCCATTGGTATAAACAATTCCATTTCCTCTGTGGGTAATGTTTTGGGAAAGACATAATCTTAAAGATTTTTAGTCCTCACAGAGTTTGTACATTGAAGGTGTACAGTCATGCTATTTTGGCCTGTAATTCTTTAGTTTCCTGTAGTCCCCAAGGTACATCTTTAATTCATTTTCCCATCAGGGTATAAAGTATAGCAGTACCTTGGAATAACTTGGACCAAAATTCTACAGGTTGTTTTTGGGGTGTTTTTTTTTTGTTTTGTTTTTTTTTTTTTTTTTTTTTTTTTCTTTTTGGTCCAGTCATCAGACACAATCCCCATGAGACTATAAAATCTAAAATTATTATTTCTAATTCAGTAGGATTTCCTTGTCTAGGAGTGCATGATTGGAACTCTTTCAGAGTGTAAATATGTGTGATCTATGCCACCCCACTATCTGCTAAATCTGGCTAAATCTCAATCTCAAAGTCTGAGTACTCACCCCAAAGATTTCCATCCAGTTCCTTGGGATCCCGTGAAGATTTCATAGCTGGAGCACGAACTTGGGAGATCAACACTTTGTTTTCCACGTATTTGTGCCTGGGTGACACCAGCTGCTGTATAGTGCATTGCTGCTCGTAGCACTGGTCTGCTTGAGCGGCGGTTACGTCGTGAGCAATCTTTGCAGCCCGTAGGGTCACAACTTCCCTTTCCAGCTCCCTCACCTTGCCCAGCAGCGCTGTCACCTCCCTCTCCAGAGCCCTGGCGTAGGTGACCAGCTCCAGCTCCCTCACCTTGCTCTGCAGCGCGATGGCCTCGCAGTCGCGGGCCCGGGCGTAGGTGAGCATCTCCAGCTCGCTCACCTTGCTCTGCAGGGCGATGACCTCCCTGTCCAGGGCCCTCAGCCCCGTGGCCAGCAGCCAGCCCAGCCTCCCTGCCAGCTTGCGGGAGGACTTGGACGCCCCTTTCCAGGGCAGCCCGCGCATGGCGATCTCCACCCTGTGCGGGTTCACCACCACCCCGTCATCGATTTCGGGCCACGTCTCCGGGCTGGCCATGGTGGCGAGGAAGGTGGCCACGGGGGTCCAGCGCTCAGTGCTGGGCCATCCTGGGATGTGGGGATTCACCACCACAGCCTCTCCAGCCCCGGATTTTTTCAATTTTTTCAGCTTTTTCGGCTTTCGTGACCTTCTCGCTAGCCACGACATGGTTGTCCCCAGATTCTGCCAACTGTGTCAAATGTGGGAGTGGGCACAGGCAGACAGCTGGGATAACCACGAAGTCAGGGCTAGAATACAAAGAGTTAATTTATTTCTGTTACCTCACTAATCAAGGATCCATGAAGCAACGCCCAGGCAGAGGCATAGAAGTGGAGATGCAGGCACTGTTACACTTGGTCCATGCTGTTCACACTGGTTTGTCAAGGGTTATTCCCAGTTGCAAGGTCACTTGAGCGATTTACAGTCCTTCCCTTCAATCTTCTGATTTTAAGCTGTTCCCCCTAACAGTGGGAAATAAAGACAAATGAGAACGGTAGCACTTTGTGCCAGTTTACATGTGTTTTGCAAAAATATAAACGATTGTGCAAAGCTGTGGAGAATCAGAGTGTGTAGGGCACTAGTTTCATATTATTTCTTCCCAAAAGTGCATGAAATGATCTTTTATCAGCCAAACTTGAGCGGAACTGAATTGAAATTTTTTACAGTGTAAAACATGCAATTTACAGTGTTTGTGAAGTATAGTTTTTACTGGGAATGAAGGATGTCCAGGTACCACAGTTAGAAGGTAGGTGAGTGTATGTTGTCTTACTGGGCTTTTAGTTATTTTCTACCCGTGACTGGCATTAAGCTCCTGTGCTTTCTATTGAAAGAATTCTGATTGAATAAACATTTTTGTATTTTTAACTTCCTGACTTTTATTTGAACAGCACTGCTGACTTGAATTTAGCTTGATGAGGCCAGTGAGCTTAGAAAACTTGGGAAGTTTTTTTGAAGTTAAATCCTCAGTACACTGCACTACTGTGCTTGTTCATCATCTGGGTTTTCACAGCTCTAGTCAGAATTTCAAAGGGGTCTGTAGCCAAAGAAAATACCAGACATTAAGTAGCAGGACTTTCTTAAACTGTAGAGTAAATTTTGGCAAGTACAGAAGGTAATGTTTCAATTGTTGCTGTGTTTGAAGGAAAGTCCATAGGAGACAAACAAAAAAAAAAAGAAAATAAAGATTACTGGATTGAGAATAAAGATACAAAAGGTCAGATTTAAAAAATAATAAATAGGGCAGACTCTTTAATAGTGATCATTTCAGACACTGGATTCCATTCAGTAATTTTCAAAACAGTCACTGATGGGTAGATACTATAATAGAAACAACATGAAAGTCATCAGATCAATTTAAAATAATTCTCTAAATTCTTAAATTAAAAAATAAAAAGACAACTCACATTGGAGGTGATTAATTTTTATCATTTCTATATATTAAGTAGAGAAAGAGACTTCCTTAGTTTTATCTTTAACTGTATTTAATCAACTGCATAATATTTTTTGTCAGCTTCAGATGTGGAAACATACCAAAGAAAAAGGATTAGAGGAAATAGGTTGTAACTGTACTTATACCTTGAAGGAACAATGTTTTTTACTCTTAAAATATTACCAGAAAATGAGTATCCTTGTAATCTGACTCCTGCATGAAAAAAAAAAAAAAAAAAAAAAAAGAGACTATTTTCTGAGGGATGAGTATCAGTTGGCATTTATACTTTGGAAGGATGAGTGAGCTGTTGTTGCATTAAGGGTATGGGTATTTAGCAGAAAATTAACCCCCTTGTGTCCCAGCCAGTCCTTGGAGACCAGAGGGGTTGGGAGTGGCTGGGTTTCATTTCAGCCAGTTTAACCCTCTAGCTCTGTTTGAGTTCAAAATAGAAAGTTGCAGAAGTACAGAAGTGCTGTTAGTGCAGTTGTCAGTCAATACCATAAGTCTGATCTTGTTCAATGAGGACTTTGCCTGATCCAGGTTCCCAAATGCTTATTGGAGATTTACTGAAACAACAGGAAAGCAGGTTCCCAATTGCCAGTGACAAATGCTCTGGCTACAGATTGCTGACATGTGTCATGGCAGAAAGTACAGCAAGATTCTCATAGCTATAAATATACTTATATACAGACATGAAATGGATATTCCCAAGTACCCCAGCACAGTCAGAGGTGCAATGCTCACCTAAAGGTGTCCCTTCAGGAGAGGGGCAGAGACACAGTCTGCTGGCTGATCCTGAGCAGGCAGAGATGTTTTCTTCCTCCAGAGATGTTTTCTTCTTCCAGAGATGTTTTCCCCCTCCAGAAATGTTTTCTCCTCCAGAGGTGTTTTCCTCCTCCAGGGGTGTTTTCCTCCTCTGGCCTTTTGTCTCCCTTTTAGATTATAAATGTTGGTCTGTCCCAAGGGGATGGAACAACTGCATGTTACAGACAGGGTTTGGTGACTTCGGTCATACATGCATTGCATGTCCCATGTTCCCCTTCATTTGAATCCTGAGGGATGTGTAAGTCAATATGTTAATGGAGCTTAATGAGAGTCTCTGTTACCCTGTCAGAATTTATAATTGACAAAGAGGTAGAACAAACACTTTGGCCCTCCTCCTCCACGTACTGAGGCAGCAGCAAAGGCTCTCTGACCTTCATCAGAGGCTCTTTGTGCACACCCTTATCTCCTTAATGAAACAGATTTATAACAAGTGCTGTTTTTCACAGTGAAGGGAGTGTGGCTTTTGGCTGGTACAGAGGCTTGATGTTCTCCTGTGCCTCACTGAAAAAACTTTGGGCCATGAGACCTCCGAGACTTTGCTTAAACCTGGTGCAAGATAAGCAAGAGGCCTGTTCATGCTTTTCTCAACCAGCCTCATCAATTCTTCACTATCTTAAAGTACAATTAAAGTACAATTCTGATCATTTACCACAGCTTTTGAGCATGTAAGAGTTATTATGTAGGTGTTTTACATGTTTTATTTTGCCAGCTAGCTTTATAGTTAATTTTTTATTTTATTTTCTGCTACTGTATTCTTAACTAGTTATTACAATTGTGAATTAAAAATAGGATAATTTTCTGTTCTAATACCAGTTAATATCCTCTTTTGAAGTATAAATTAGAAGGGCATGGGTGTGAACTAAGAGTCTTCCAGGTTCATGGTTGGTATTTTGTCAGTGCAACCCTGTCTCACACCAATGATCAAACTCAGTAGGCAGTTAGCACTGAGCTAGCTGGATTTCTCTGCCTGTGACTGTGCCAGCAACAGCAATGTCACTTCTCTAAAAAAATTGCAAGATTGTGCACTAGGAAAGAGGCACTGCACTTTGGAGTGAGAGGAAACCACAAAAGCAGTCCATCCACTCCATTGCATGCTAAAACAAAGCATGCACAGAAGTAACATTAGAAATAGTTTTCAGAGATATGAATATTGCCTCTAATATTTTCTTAGACTCTTACAATTTATAACACAGCCTGCTGATAAGCTGGAATGCAACCTATAGGAAGGGAGAGAGATGGAGAAATAGATGACCTGCCCTGAATTTTTTTTGTTTGCAAGGTCCTTCCTTTGATTATCTGGGACTTGGATGCATGATCAAAAATTCAGAACTTCCATGAGACAAGTAACAGGCAATGTTTGTTGGTGTGTTTGCTTCCCTTTCAAATATTCCACAGATTGTACAGATTAGGCTTTACATCAGATTTACTACAGCTCTCCCTCCTTGCCTTTGGACTCCAGCTTGCTTTTTACACTCCTGTCTGAAGCTGCAGAAGAATTAAGCTCATATGTGCACTGTTTGTACATAACATGCTTTCCCAAGTGACTATTTAGCACTATTAAAGAACAAAACCAAGAGTAGCAATAAGATTGTGGTAAATGTAAATGTATTATTTTTCAAAACAGTTCATGATATCTTTTTGTAATGACCATCTTCTTGCTACATGCAGAGTGCTGGTGGCATTAGTGAGTTAAAAAATATAAAGATATTCAGGGATTTGGACCTGATCTTCATTTACAGTACACATGTTTAGCACTGTTGGACAGTGTAGGGGACTTAAAGTATAGAAAGAAATGTAAGACAGTACACTTCAAGCCTTCCTGACTGCTTGGCTGCTGTGCATTGTGTGCCCATTAAGGTACACTCTTGCAGCATTTTTAGTTTAAAACTTCTAATCCTGCATGAGGCACCAGTGCCATCTACTATATTTTAATCAGTTACATCAAATGTGAGTTTAGTACAAACATGGGCACAGTGATAATTTTTACTGCTTTTCTGTAAAGTTGTGTTTTGAGAAATAGTCCTTTCTTCAGCATCTGTTGTTGGATAACGTTTTTTTAAATCCTCATCCGAATTTTTATGTGTTTATTTTTTAATTTCCTGTCAATAGAAATAGAATCAGTGGCTCTGTCTGTTATTAATATTTAAAATTTGGGTGTTTGGGCTTTTTAACATACAAGATGCTATGCCCCTTTAAATTTCCTTCAGTTGTTCTATACCTCTTAAAAAATCTTTCATTACCAAGTTGTTTATCTGAGAAGAAAGTGAGACTGTCTCTTTGTATTGCTGAATAACATCACTCTTTTTCTCAAGAAGTCATTACACACTGGCATCATATTGTTCTTTATTAGATGATCTGTTGCCTGAAAGTATCTTGGTGACACTGAACTTGAAAGCAACAAGAGTACAAGTGCTAGGATGCCTGGAGAGCAGAGACTGGCAATACCTTGCTCAAGCAAATATCCAAGACAATTTTTAAAAGGCATTAACAAATACAAACCACCCCCACAGAGGTAATTTTCACCTCTGAATTTTTGCTTGTTTCTTAGTCCAGCCCAGACTTCAGCCATCAGTGTTACAAAGCTGGAAGCCAAGTCCTACCTAGCAACGATAGCCATGTGCAATCATTTAAACTTAAAGAAAAATAACACAGCTGCTGGTAGAGCAGTGTTGGGAGATTTCTAGGTGCTTTCCAACAATAAAAGGGTGGTTTCTGTCCTGAAAATGTATCTGTGTGCATAGAAAAAGACCTTCAATATTCACAAAGACCACAATTAGTGCTGCACTGTAATTGTCATTCCCTGATTAGTTGGAAACCTTATATACCCAATGGGTTTTATTTTTCCTATTCATGAGTTACATGAGACAATATAGTAGCTTGTGAAATTTGTACAACTATTCCTTTGATTTGTGCTGCTTTACACATCTTTTATTATGAACTCTCAAAATTCTTAACCCTGTGACTGGGTGCATAGCTCTAGTGGTGACTTTGAGTATGATGACTGGATAAGAATTATCCTAAGATCTTTTTAAATATAAAGATATCGTGGAAAAAAATTGGCTTTTATTATAGATACTGCATTGTTCACTCTAATACAGCTGTTCTGGGAAATATTCCTCCCATGCACTTTTTTAAGAAGAAAGAACCACCATCCAAAGAAGTTGAGAAATTATCCTGATAATCTCCAAAGTCCAAACCCAAATGCAGTCTCCAGCTCCTTGAAGGAGAAATCTAAAAACAGAGTTTGCCTCCTTTGCTTCAACGATTGGGGTCACTTCCCTTAGGGACAGGAGGTAACACAGCTGCAGATGTCTCTTAAACATCTTTACTATCACAGTAGTTTTAGTTTGGTTGATTTTGGGGGCTTTTTTTTTTTTTTGGTTGTTTCTTTATGGTTTGGTTGGTTGATTGGTTGTTGGTTTTGGTTTTGTTTTGTTTTTTGGTTTTTAAAAATTTTTTAATAAATCAGTAATGAAAGACTTAAAATATGTCACCCTTCAGAGCTATCAATTACATTCCCATTCAGATGGGATGGTAGAAGTGAGGCAAGAGCAGTGTGGCCAGAGAGGTGTCCACAGTGTCACTTGCATTTGCAGCATGTTCTGTTTCAAATTCCCTCTTCCCATTCAGGCATTCCTGTGGCCACTAAAACTTGGGGTGCAAAGAAGGTAATGTGAAGTTCCTTCAGCCATTATCATTTCCAAATACCTTTTGGCTAATGAGGAGCCAGAGGCACGTGGCTCATTAATTCTCCTCTGATTTCCAGCTTGTGCCAGCTGTGGGATGCAGTGGCATTCCAGCCTGGGAATCCCTGGTACACAGTAATCAAACACAGGGCTGGAACAGTTAATGCTCTGTTTGCAGATCCTGTTGGATCACTACTAAAGTTGCATAGGTGAGATAGATAAAGTTGGGAAGTCTGCAATACAAGTGTTTGCCTTTATACTTATTTACTCACTGTTGTTGCCTTTGTACAATAATATCTTTTCCCTGAAGGTCTTTGAAATATTCCATCACAAAATGGAAAGAGGGTATGTTTGTTCTGGGTAAAATTTGGAAGCATTGTTCTGATGACACCTGTAAAACATAATTATAACTCCCAGAGCTGTTTCCTCTCATATTTAGAGAGGAAAATTCTTTGCCTCTAATCTCAGGTGCATACCTGTGGAAGCCTTAGATTCCTTCAAGCAGTATCAAAGTAATGATAACAGTGTGCAGCTGCTGACTGTCTTTTGCTTGTTGTTACTCACCCAGCTGTTTAGAGGAGAAGAAAAAGGGAGAGAATATCTCTAATCAGCCATATGGCATAAAGTTTTATTTGCCACAGCAAGTTAAAACATGCATTATTGGTCAGCATCTTGAATGCAAATTCTGCCATAGCTTTTCAGGAGTGCTAGATCTAATGGAAAAGAAGATCAGATATATTTAGTTCACATTATTTTATATTAAGTACAGAAAGAATTGATTCTGTCTAAGTAGAATTTCCATGACTGGATTTTGCTATACCCAAAAGGTGTTGGGAGCATGGAGTCCCCATCTCAGGCCCTGCTTTGGGTCATAAAAGGTAAACTAGGAGCAGTTGAAATGGTATTTCAGATTTCTGCAGTGTGGTTTTGCTTTGCTTATATTGTACATCAGACAAATTAGGATTCTGGATCACACAACTGGGACATGAAATCTAGGAGATGTCTTTAGGAGCTGTTGATGTTTACAATGCATGCAGTTGGTAGTTTTTTCATTAAGAAAATACTTAACTTTGCTGCTGTTTTTAAATTGAACAAGAAACATAGAGGTAAATGTAAGGAAAAAGATTTTTGTCTTAAAAAACCCGACTTTTTTGAATGCATGTAAATGCTAGAGGAGAAGTGAGGGACTACTATATGTATGAGTTTAGTGAGTCTCCATTCTGTACATTGCAGTGGAAAATGAGTTTTGAGGGTTGGCTCTACTGAAAATTTAGCAAGTCTGCTTTTTAAAGCCTCTTCTGTCATTTCTTGTGTGCATATGATTGGAACTCCTTTCAATGTGGACATATTGACTTCAAATATACTCTCAGGGAGACTTCATATTATTACAAAATGTAAAAGGGAGGTGCACACCTGTGTATCCAGGATTGGCTACATGGCTTCAAAAACTGAGAGGGATTGTAACCCTACTCATGCTGCTTCTTGCAGTACTCCTACAATGCTTTTTTTCCTCTGAAACCTGTTGTGTTTCAGAGGATTTAAGAATATGGTTAATTTTGTCTTCTTGTAATATACTGAAAAACAATTTCCAGAAAGAATAATACTCTGTTCTTCCACATGTCTTTAATGCATAGATCTCAAAGGAATCACTAGTCCCTGATTTCCTGCTTAATTGATCAGACTACTTTATGTTTTGTGTAATTGTTTACATTAAACACTGGTAAGAGATACTAAGATACCATCCATTTAAGAAATTTCTGCACAAATTCTAAACAGCTGGATAAGTGGTTTTGGGCTACTGGTTTGCAGAGATAATGGGCTGGGATAGAAAGTATTGTGATTGGTAGGCCAGAATATTTTTTCTGGTTGATTCCATTAAAAAAAAAAAAAAAAATCACTGTATACTAATGCTACTTTAAAAATGGACATGCTTTTTCAATTTGGGCAGTGATTCTGGATAGTATAATCCAGATGAGTGGTTAGGGGTCCTGTATTTTAAACAATCTCTCTTCTGTGATTCTTAATGTCCTTTGACTTGTACTTCATAAAGTACCAAGAAATGTTTGATCAGATAAGAGCCTTGTTTTCTAAGAATAGCTGCTTAAGTGGTTCTGCACTGTCTTACAAATTTGTAATTTCATATAGTGAGGTGTTATCTCCTAAAAAATAAGCCTTGACCCATATAATCAGTATGAGTGTTTGTTTCCCTGCAGAAGCACTAACATTAAAACTATCATGAGAGGATTCTAAAAGAGGTGTGCAAATATTTTTCCATAGAATAAGATTCCTTCTTCATCTGATGGCCCATCTTGCTATTCTTCTCACTGTTTCCATTGCTGTTACTTAAAAGGCTTTGACAAATATAATAGACTTTGCATAATGATGCCATTGTAAGTCACTTCCAGCATATTATAGTGTGCAGTTAAAATTACTCTTGTGATTACCACTCTCCAGTGCTTCTACTTTATCATGGCACCAAATGAAATTAGGAACAGGCATATTCCTTCCTTTACTTACCAATATTAAAAAAAATACTGTTAAATAATATTGTTCTAATTTATTTAATTAAAATTCCTTTTGGATCTCTTTCTTCCACCATTCAATAACAATTATTTTGCCTTAGGAATAGATTTTTTTAAAAATAGGATATATACATTCTCTGATAACATTACTGTGAAGTTGGGAGAATTTTGTAAATGCTTTTTCCAGGGGAAAAGGCAATGTCATACACAGAAAGACTGCTCTGTACTAATAGATCTAGACTGGAAAAAGCCATAACTCCTTTCAACATCATCTTTTCACTATTCTTCTGAAGTGTGTGGTTATGTATCTGGAGGTTCTAGACCTGTGCATGTCTCCATCTGTCTCTCTGTCTTCTAACCTTGTTAATTTTGATGTGGTTGTTTTTTTCTCTTAGCGACTGAGCAGGGGAATAAAGAGCTGGGAAAAATAATTTCCTGCTATTTCATATTTTCCCAGGAATAACAGCTCTAGGGAATGAGTGTTCTAATGCATATGAAGAGAATACCTTAAATAAAGAGGTATTATTACAGGATTTGATAATGCAATGGTGAAAACACTCAGAAAAGCATTGAGCTGGGTGACTAATGTACAATACCATGTCTTAATGGGGGTTTATTATTTGGTTTGTTTGTTTATTTCTGGGCTGGATTTTAGAGATGTTTTTTGGTTGGTTTTCTTGTTTGTTTTTATTTTTGTTTGTTTGTTTTGGTTGGTGTTTTTTTTTTTGTTGTGTAGAAGATACTTGATTTTCCTGATCCTGGCTGCACCATATAAAAATGGAAGCCCTGGCTATGGAAGTCTGACATCAGTGCTTTGTTGGAGCAGATACCCAGAATTTCTGACATTTCTGAGCTTTGCTATGCTGCAGTGGTTGGGCAGCAGTGTCCTGGATGGCTCTTCCCTCTAAGTGGATATAATTGCAGGGCTGCCCTTACATATTTTGTTGGGTTTTGGAACGCAGTAACTCTAAACTTAAGCTACAAAAGACAGCTACAGACAGCCAAAATGCCAGACCCCTCCAACTGGGTGAAAAGCTACAAAATCATTTACCTGGTGTGTCCCATTCCCTTACAGTGTGTGGCATGTTGAGGAGATATCTATGGTTGCTTCTCTGCAGCCTGCCCAAAATCACAATCCAAGAAGCTCAGCCCTTGAGGACTCAGCTCTGCCCATGCCACCTCTCTCATTTTTCACTAGAATGCATTTATACTGAAGGATAGTGAAGGTTTATAGCAATCTGCTATTCTGGAACAGAGGAGACAAGCAGTCCTAAGCCTTCTGTACTGCAGGCTGCTTCCACTGGGTGCCCTGCACTGGGACTCCTGGCAGAAACACGAGGTATCTCATAATTTGTGTTAGTACTTGGGTGCAAAATCTGCCAGTAGAATTGTCTCAAGGAAGTCATGAACAGACAAGGCAGCAGCTTTTGTTTCTCTTGCCCTAGCACCTCATGACAATGGGTTGTAATGAATTTTTTCTGCCTCACAATTCTTTAAAGATTTTGAGATTTTTTGGTCCTCAAACTACTGGCTTAGACAATTAGATTTAAAAAGTATTCCTCTATATGTTTTGATTTTCCAACAAGTCTTCATAACCTTCTTTTTCTTTTGGATCTCGGATACTGAATAGTTCAAACTTTGTTCTCATCTATATTGGCCTTGTGTCACAAGTTTATCTGGTAAAAGTTTACCTGGTTAAGGGAGGTTACCAGGGTTTACAGATTTTTAGCCTTTGATCAAAGTTAAATCCCTATATCTGTTTCTTTATGAGATGCCAAGTCTTGATCATGCATGGCACATTTAATACCATTTCTCTGATGACTTCCTTTGCCAGAGTTAAATGAAAATTGTTAAAAATATTAAGGTTTTTAAATTCTGTATTGCCAGGAATGAAACTGCATTCTGCCTGGTGTCTGACTTGCTATCACTCATTGTTTGCAGTCTCAAAAGCGAGAACTGTTTATGAACCTTTTGTCTTTTTACTTTTCTTTTAGGAGTTTTTTTTAGCTCTTTTGCCATTTACTTTGCAGTGCTAAGTGATATCCAGCAATCAGCCAGTGTTTCCAGTGGCTGAGGAGATCTGTTCAGTGTCTGTTTCCAGGTGACAGCCTAATGACAAGAACTTCCTGATGTCCTGATCAGATGTTTTGTTTGGGCTGGGATGTGGAGTGGCAGAGGCTTGTGGATAGGAAATCCTCATTCTCTCGTGGTTCTGCTGGTAGTCCCCAGCTGTCAGCTTCACTGGGGATGGGAGCTGAACAGTGTCCAAACCCATCAGTACTTTTCTTTGTTGCTGTTTTGTTTTGCTTATTTATTTATTTTAGTGCTAAAGAGAGATTTCAGATTGAAAGCCATTGAGTTTGTAGCCTTTATTTGTTACCCCAACAGAGGCAGTGCATAGTTTCCATGTCCTATCAAGGGAGGACAATTCTGTATCTACCAACCAACTCCTGGGTGATAATGGCTGTCTTCTCCTACCACATATAAGCAGCCTCTAGCCATCAAAATAGGTAAAATATTGTGTAATATTGCTGCTAGCTGTTCCTACAGTCTCATTTGGTTGGAAGTGGGCTTTGGAAATATTATGTTTGTGAAGATCTTTATTCTTATTTTCAATTTATGGTATAGTATTGTTTACCTCTTTGTATCTCTGTGGTGATTAAACTGCATATTTTTATCTGTGCTAATGTTCTTTATCCTGCTGTGTTGATTCACAAATCTTTCTGATTTTCTTTTAAAAATACTTTTGTCCCTTGTATACTGGCAAAACCCACATCTACCATGAAGCTAACAAGCTGTCCTTTTGTTGAGAGGCCCTTTGGCAGGAAGACTTTTCTTGTAGTTACTCTTGGAGTAAATTTTAGCTAAGGTTGTGATCAGGCCTTAAGGTTTATGGATAAGGACTAAATTTATTAATAAGTGTAAACTAAGTACAGTGAGTTCAATAAGTCTTAACAAATTTAGTTAATTGCTCAAATACCTGTATTTGTGTAATTGCCAGAATACCTGTATGAAGTCAGCCATTAGAATTGGATGCATCTTTATTCTACCAACAGAGCATGTCAAGTATTTTGCTGTCTCTGCCTTTAGAAGACAATGTCTCAGGAAAGTCTGATGTCAGAAATTCTGGGTATCTGCTCCAACAAAGCACTGATGTCAGACTTCCATAGCCAGGGCTTCCATTTTTGTATGGTGCAGCCAGGATCAGGAAAAGCAAGTATCTTCTACACAAAAAAAAAAAAACCAAAAAAAAATATGACTCCCTGGGGTAGTATGGGCTCACAAGCTTTAAAGATTTCCTTGCATGCATGGTTCTTTGTAGATTGTGTCCATTCCTTATGCTGCCTTGGTTTTAGAGTCCATTTTACCTTTTCTTTAAAAGTTTTCTATAGAGATCTGTGTTTTATTCCAAGATGCACAAATATGTTTATAGTAACATGCAATTTAAATTAAAAAAAAAGAAGATTTAACTAGTATCGTTTGGTCAGCTTCTACATATCTAATACATAAACAGCTAGCTTTCCCAATACTTTTAAAATTGATAAATCTCAAAAAAAAAAATGAGCAGAAGTAAGATATTGTTAATTCCATTCCATATTCTGCAAAACTTAGGCAAGAAAGGCAAAAGAATTTGCCTGAGGTCATTCAGTATTCCACTGGAAGAGCCAGTGGAGCATCTCCTGAGTTTCAGTCTAGTGATTTATATGCTAGCCTATATTGAGTTTCTGTAGTTGGATTCTGTAGTTCTTTTTTTAGAAAATTGCAGATCTTTCTGCAGCCAGTATTCATCATGTGTAGGTCCAAAGTAAAAGTACTATTGTATCAGCTATCAAGTAGGTTGATAACTCTGTATTTGCATTATTCTTCTTGAACTGGCTGAGACCATTTTTTTTCTGTCACACAATGGCAAATGTCCAGTCCATTGAAATAGATGCAATTACAATAGAAATTAGTGTGAGTTTTTAAGCAGGCAGCTTTAATAAGTAGTGGCTGCTAAGCTCTGATGGCTAAAGCAGTACTAGTTGTTCAACCCAGACAATTGATGGAGTCTCCTAGAATAGTTCTAATTTGATATGTTGACTGATGTATAACCATAAGCAATCTCCAGATTGCTACAACACCCTTCACACTTCCATTAATTATAGGGTAGATGTCTCAGTTGTTGGTGATGGGTTTATTTCTGTTTAGGATGCTCTGTGTTTTGGAGAGACCTTTAGCAATGGTTAAGAGCCAAATGGGTAGTTCAGGTGCTCTTCCCTAATGCCACTCTCAGTTCACTAGCTTTTCTGGCCACCCAAGGGATCATAAAATCCTCTCTCACCTCATATAGGTTCACTACCAGCTGCTGACTGGCTGCAGAGGAGCATGCATCATTTTGATGAACTTGTATTAATATCCAGGAGAAATTTAATATTTATTCCAATGTACCTTTTCATTGCAATTATTTGCTGGGAACACTTTAGATTTCCATTATGGAAACTTAGGGAATTTTCTTCTCTCCATGCATTCTTCTCTTCTTAGCCTGAAAGGAACTGTACTGTAATCAAAGCTGTAATTTCCTGTTTAAATATATATATGATTTTCTCCAAAACTATGGCATATTTTGTCAAATGAAAATAGTGGGTAACATCAAACTCAGCTGATAGCAGCGTTTTAATCAGGCTTTAAAAGCCCAATAAATTGTTCTATTTGAGAATTCTGATTTGAGAAAAGAAACACAATACTAAATATCCATGAAGACCCAACCCAATCAACCTCACTGAAATCATCAACCCAGTTACTAGTGATGCTGGTGAATTCATAGAGCCTGATTGAAGTTACAAAGTGTTGTTTTAATGATCTTGTGCAAGCAATTGACAATTCTGCACAGCTGAGGTGAGTAGTGCATGTGTATTTCAGGAAGTAGGTGTGTGCTGATATTTTAAGTCAGATTTGTTAAATAACAGTGTGTACGAGCCTAGGTAAAGATGGCAATTCTAAAAACTCATGTCTTATTTCTGGAGGATGCAGGATGGACAAACACCAAATTTACTTTGAAGAACAATGTTCTCTAAATGCAAAGAACATCCACTGATTTTATTAGGTTTATTAATCTATTTGGGTATCCACAGGTCATATTGCATTTTGTGAGCCATGAAATGATTCTTATTGTGAACAACTCTTTAATTTGGAAGATATCTCTTTGGTGTGTTTGAAACACTGGTGTCCTAATTTCTGGCACTCCTCTCTTTCCTTGGAGGCTGTTGTTGGACTGAAATCTATTGTTTGGTGCCATGCAGTTACTGCTGGGTTACCAAGTTGTATGCTGGTGATTCGTATCTAAAATTATGTTCCCTTCTTTTTCTTTGTTTTAAATCACATCTAAAATTGTGAATAAAGCTACTTCAGACTTTCTTATATGTTCCACTCCAGTTGAAGTGAAACATCTCTTTTGTTGCCAGGACATTGTAGAGACTCAAACTGGCATAGTTCCTCTGAAATCATCAGTCATTCCAATGTACCAGAGGCCTGGACTGGGTCTTAGTTTTCACAGATTTAACAGATTTTTTTTTAAATAAGGAGAAAAAGAAAAAATGACAGACATGAAAGATTTAAGAGAAAAAAAATAGCATCTAATTTAATCAAAAGCATATATGCCAATAAAACCAACTACAGCTGTCAAAAGAAATAAACAAAACAAAGCAAGAATTCTATAATTTGACATGTTTGCTTGACAGATAGTACTTTTTGGACCAGACATTGTGCTGGTGTAAAGTGGCATAAGCATATGAATGCCAGTGGAGTTCTGCTGATGTTACCCAGAGAGAATCTGGTCCCTGTTATTTAAAATAAGGGTTGTGTCAGATATTCCTCTGTTCATTCAAAAAGCAATTCACTTCTGAACTAAAAGGGTCTCAAGGTGTTTTCACAAAATCATGCTGGCCATGGCACAAGGCTCCCTTTTAATCAAGGCAGTTTTGAATTGTGAAACTTTTCCTACTTGAATTTCTAACATAATTTTCTATGGTTATGTTCTAAGTGCAAGGCATAAAAAAAATCTTGTTTGTTCTCTCTTTTTGGGTCAGTCACCACTTGGGTGTTTATGAAAGGATTGATGTATATACTGTCCAAAAGGATTTGGTAGGGGGTAGATTTGAATCACAAAAGTGATTATGTTATTTTACTTAGAAAAAAGTCTTTTTTGTACCCTTTTCCATATAAAAAAAAGATAAAATCCTATGTAAATAATAAGTGTTTTCCCTGTAATGAATGTTCCTTTCATTCTGCATTTCTGTATAATATTGGAAATTGTGTTTTTATTAGAAGAGGTATTGGATGGAAGCCAACAATTTCTTCTTTTAACTTGATATTTTGGGCTCTGATCTTTGTTAAAACTACAATGGCATGTATCTAGTACAGTCAGAGGTCATTTCTATAGCTACTACCATTTCCTATCATTTCTGGGGAATGTTTGTTTTCAAAACAAAGAATTGGGTTAAAGCTTAAGTATCGTATTTCAGAACATATTTCAAACTGAAATTAAGAATGCTAAAACCTTTCCTTTAAAGGTCAGATGATATTTATTATTATTATAAAAATGATCTGTGATTTATGAATTTAACTTCTCGTAAACCTCCTTTGTAACAGAATATGCAGTCAGAAGCTTAACATTACATTGTTTTCCTTTGACAACGTATCCACGAGACCACTGCAGCTGTTCCTTTACTCACAATAGCAGATTAATTAACACAATCATATGCTGTTGGCTCCTACTCAATGAGTAGGTCTGCAGTGGGATAGATAGGTAAATCCTTTAAATGTGTATGAGATAAAGAATATACTATAGTAGTTTCATAACTAGCCAGTTTTGCTTCTGACTAGTCAGCCCTATCAGCAATGGTTCACTGACTACAGAAGCTGTGAGCTTACATTTCAAAGGCAGCCACACCTATTACAGAGCAATAATGCCTGAATCATTGCAAAACTCAAATATGTAAAAGCACAGGCACGCTCAGAAATCACCATATTTGCTAAAATAACAGGCAATCTGCTTCAAGCATTTTAGGTTTATAGAGTAGCCAGGAAAAAAAGAAAGGGCATTTTTGTTGGTTGCTTCATTTCTTTAAAATAATGAAAAAAAAAGTTCAATCATTGCTTTCCTTTAATATCTTAATCTGGTCGTTATTCACTTTTTACCCACTTTGTATTAGAAATACTTGTAAGCAGCGGCCATGGCATCAGTTTTAAGTACTAAAAGAATTTTTCATCCATTTCTCTGTGTGTGCTAATGAACATGTGAGCAGCTAAATCTCCTTTTCCTAAACAAACAGTCATCAGCAGCATGTAAGTATTTATTTGGCAACTTCAGATGACATTTTAGTGGATGCTCAAACCTTTGCTACCAATAATATAACTCCTTCTTTTTTTTTTTTTTTTTTTTTAATTTTATTTTAAAGATAAATAAAGCATCAAATTTAAGAAAATTTCCTTCAGGCTTCCCTCTACAATCCGTGAGAAAAAATAATTGTATGCTTTGTTACACCATTTACACACAAACTGAAAGCACAGCAAACTACTATGTTAAAATTGTCTCATTTAAGGGACAAAGAAAACTCATTGTGAGACTTCTTTTCTGGAAAAAAGCTAAACCACTTGGTAGTTTAATATCATTGAAGTCCTTTCTGGTCCATTTTTACTGCAGTTGTGGTTATGTGCTTTTACATATTCTATGAGTTTTATGTAATGGTATAAATATGCATTTTGATCATAATAAAACAGAAAAAGTAGAGAACATGACTGATTTTGAATGGAGGGCTTTGCTTGCATAGGAACAGCAGCATTAGACTTACAGATGGGAGAAAACCAAGTTCTGAATCTTTTCGTGCAGTACAGTTGTTGAAAAATAATCAACATTTTAATAGCATCCAGCTTTATATCTGAGAGTTTTTCTGAGTACCCAAAGCTGCTATTTCTGGAGACAAAAAACAGAGCTTGTGAGCTGTTTCCAGTTCACTCAAAGATGAGAACAGGGAGATTTTTGGGGAGAAGAGGAAGATAGAAAATTTCCTCAACTTCTCCTGAGTGCTTCTCCTCCTCTGTGAAAGAACATGTTCTCAGGTCTTTCACCAATCATTTTTCTGCCAAAAATAACTGTAAGAAAAGCTTCTTCTGCCTTCAGCCCTCTCATTTCCCAGAACTGAAACACTTGCACCAGGCAGAAGGTTCATGCCCTGCAGAGGAGATGCTGCAGCACTTTCTCCCCAGCCTGGTCAGAGGGTCCAGGAGAAGATGAGGTACAGCAGAGTGAGAGCTCCCAGGGCAGTGCCAGAGATCAGCCTGGGTGAGACTGACTGAGCTGGGAACATCAGAGCCTGTGCTGGGAATGGCTGGTACTAGTGATACTGAATTTAATCCATCAAGGATCTGGCTGATGTGTAACTTGTGGCAGTGCTGCCCTACAAACCCAGGGAGCATCTCATTATTTAAATAGGAAGGGAAGGTGCAAGAGTTTTAGTGGAGAGCATTACTCAACAGGTGAGTACTACTGAACCTTCACACCTCTATTACTTGTATATTTATTATACATTTCCACTATATATATATATGTATATATGTGTTCTTAGATTCACTGTACAGCAGAGCAGCTGAAATCAAAGGAACTAAGGATCTTATTGTCAGTTAAAAAAGCAGTACAGCCAGTAGTGAGCTCTTCTGAAAAATCTGTTGCTTTTAACATCCTGGCTAAAGTCACAGGCTTATCTCACTAGACTGCTGGATCTAGACTAAAAGTCTCAACTCTTGATCATAGAAACAAAAGGAAGAATCCTATACAGGTGTCAGTGCTGGGAGCTGTGCTCAGGTGTGCTGTGATTTACAGATTGGATTCCAGTTCCCTGTGGATTGCTCCAGTGCTGTGAGACACAGGTGCTACAGGGAGTTTTTGAGCAGGCTAAGAAACGTATTTGGCCACTTGTCAGACTAAAGACCATGCCCTGTTTTTCTCAGAAGGAGAGTTTCCCATAATTTAGTTTGTGTAATTACATTCTTTAAGCCTAAATTGTCCATGCAGTTTCAGTTTGATACCATTTTCCTTACTCAGTTTTCTAATGGTCTGTTCTTTCAAATCCTTTTCAATAATTGCTGCATTCTGTCCCTGTGACAGGTGAAGAGGTGCCTGTGTAAACATACCTGCTACAACCTCTGTTGGACTTTGCATTCTATTAAGATAAAAGTGTTTAAATTTATGTGATAAATATTAAGCCCTGCAAGTTTATCTGAAGATAGACTAAAAAGCTCTCCCTCTTCTGTCATCCCAATTCAAATTGGGGATCTGAAAAACATAACTCTTTTGACAGTTTGTACTTGTCCCACCTAGAAGGTTCTGTGTTTTAAAGTTCTTTGAATTTATGTTAAGGATTCCAGTTTCCCAGGACTGGCAGTGAAATAGTCATAAATGTCTTTCCCTGGTCTGTGATGCAACAGCAATGTTTACTGGGGCTCTCATTGAACCATTGCCAGTGGATGAACTTCCCAGCACTGGGAATTACTGCAATAAAACTTCCTTGAGAAGTGTTTGAGAACAAAGAGAGGTATTTGATACAAGCAAGAAAATGGAAAGCTTAGGAAGGACTAGAAACAAGTTCATAGTGAGGTCCAACAGCTCATACCTGCATCACAGCCTGTGAATAAGGACTGTATTTTTAAAATAAGATGTTCATTTGTGTCAAGTCCATTCTGCAATTATAAATATTTCAGTGTAACTTTACAAGTGCCCTGCAATGTGCCTTTCTTATAGCAGTCTCTATAAGAAGTGACACAGTTGTATTGATTTGTGTGAGAGCTTCTACCTGTGATGTTAGTCCTTCAGTCTGTCAAGTCATATGTGCTGAAATGAGTTGAACATAAGGCTTTAAATATTTAGGTCTACTATTGTTGACTTCAAGTTTGTTGATGTCATGGAGCAGAGATAGGACTGAGAGCAAAATGAAATGAGCTTCTTGCTTCCACAAACTTTTCTGTAAGCCCTGGCAAGTACTGTTGTCTGTACCTGCTCCAGTCTCTGCTGCTCTAAAGTACAGATGAGCTTTTCTTGTTGAATGTATAGAGATTGGTAGATAAACATTTGTGGACAATGATGGCAATGCCATGGTTAGCAGTGTGCTAAGCTCAGAGAAAATGAGCTGAGCCCCTCCCCTCTGGTTTTTAATATTTAAACATGATAGTAGATAATTTCCATTCCAAACTGTATCCAAATAGCATTGTCTGAGTTTGTGGTAGAAGTAGTTTATTGTCAGTTATCAAAACTTCAATTAACAGTTAATTTGCACTGGAGATAGCACAAGTTTTGTACAGTATTTTTTTTTCCTGTGGGCAGTTGTCAGAGACTTGACTATGCAAACCTTTCAGGATTCCTTTTGGCCTTTGGATAAGGAGAGTTAAGCTTTTTAAACTTTACTGGCCTAAACCATTTCTAATGTACTCTTCTTTTAAATTAATAACTAATTTACTTAGTTATGAATTAGAGGATTTTGTAAAAAATATCTTTGCACCTAAGCATCCAGAAAGTCCAGAAATATCACTAAAATAAGCATGGTATTAACTGTACTTAGCAAATTCTCCATTTTCTTCAGCTACTAAGCTACTGTGTCCTCCAGCACTGAAAGGTGTGTCACACAAAACCATATTTCTTCAGAAATGTATGGTAAAGGAGTTTTTGAAGGATGACTGGGTCATCAGTAGCATCATGGTTAGATTGCCACCATGGTTAGCCTCTGACAGTGACTCTTTCAATGAATTTCCATTTTATCACAACATTTGTAAGGTGCAGGACAGATTTGTGTTGGTTTGCAGGTCTGCCCTTCACCATGATACCACAGTGCTGGTCATGGCAGAATTACCCCACAGGCATATTGAGTTCAGTGCTTCTGGGTTTGCTATAATGGACATCTTGAAAACTAAGACAAGTAATTTATTTCCTTAACATTTTTTTTCCCCTAAAAATAAATATTAAAGTTGTTTCTTAAAAATAAAAATAACCCCCAGATCAAATAACACTATTAAATATGAGATAACCATGGACAGGGAATATTTGTTTTGAGTTCAGTACTGAGCTGGAGGTTTTTTGCTTGTTCTGTTCTTGAAAAAAATTTGGACCTGAAATACATTCTTGCTTTTCCAGGTTATGTTAGCTATTTTAGAGGTAGTTAAGTTTTTAATATTAGCTGTTACTTCTTCAAATTCTGCTGTGCTTAAATCCTTAGATCATCATAGCTGTAACAGCATTATTGCTATAAAATATAGAAGAGAATTGTGGTAAAAATTACTGAAAAATGTTTTACCTTTAACATTGGATCGGGCTTCTGTTGACATCAGTATTAAAAGGCCAAGCTGAGAAGATATCATTACTGACACAGAGGAACATTTTGCCTTTGTTCATAGTGAGTTATTAGTGAGGCATGCCTTGTACATGTTTCCCCAAAGAGTCCAAAATTTCCACATGTTACTTCCATTCCCAGCTTCTGTGTTCAGAAAACCCCACTGTGTTTAACCCAGGGACTCTTTCACAACTCATGAAGCACATAAGTTTCCCAAAACCAAATCCTGGATTCGCTGAGCTCTAAGCAAAAATGCAGCTCAAACTCCACGCTGGGCTGGACCGTGAAAAGCACTGCTCAGTTCTCAGCAGCAGAGAGGGAAAACTTTGTTCCCTTCCAGTTCTGGTTCTGTGTTGAGAAATGGGCTGCTTTCTGAGCTTGGGCACCTTTGGAATGAGGAAATGGGGTGGTTGGATTTTTTATGGCCCAGGTTGTGAATGAGCTGAGCCCGGGGCTTTTCCTGGGTATGAAGTTACCCTCCCTGTAGCCAGGCAAGAGAAAGAACTGACTTGACAATTAATGTCAAGCCTGTTGATGGAGGTCAGGGTTGCAGAGCTTCAGCATCAGCTATTATTTTTATTTCAACAGGATTTTTGTTACAAATGCATACAATTTAAATATGTCAGGCTTTTCCTTAATGTGTTTTTTTCGTAAGTCGCTTTATATTAGATACACTGAGAAACACAGACTTTTTCTTTGGAAGTTGATGTTTCTGTGGAATGAGATAAATGACTGATAAAATAATGCCATTTTTCCTCCATACAGGTTTTTCCTCCTAAGGTTGCAGAGACTATAAAACTCATAAGGGATATATAATGAAAATTAGCAAGCGATGAATGAAAAGAAATAATTTTTGGTTAGATTTTCTGGCATTCTTACATTCTTACATTAGTCTTTCCATCTTTGTATGTGAACAGGAAACTGTTTGATGTAGGCCATTGAAAAGGATGTTTGCATCCAACAATCTTGCAGAAAGCCACAGAGAGGAGCAGTGTAGATCTGAGGCTTGATGTGCTATACTGCATGGTGGTGTGCAGTGCATACTCCAGGAGAGTTTTGTTCAGGTGTCTTAATGGGCTTTGACAGGTTGTTTGTAGCTTAATTTACAAATGAATTTGATTAAAGAGCTCAATGAAAGAGTCTATATTCAAGTTCGGATTTGAAGGTCTACTAAAATGAAATGGAAGCTCCCAAATTAACACCTCTGGAAATACTTGATTATCTTCATAGTTTGGGATTGTTTTCCACAGATACTCTGTGAAGTACAAATGAATAAGCTATCCCTTTTGCCACCATCATCAATGACAAGGTTTTTATTTGACTCTGACATTACAGGCATTGGCGTAAGCTGAAGCATCTTGTGCTGAGTGGTACACAGGTCTAGTTCAGTTAGAGCTGGGGGATGAAAGACTCTCTTTGTTCCTTCCATTTAAATTTCTAACCCCAAAAAAGTCATCAGGCCACAGGCTATGAAGGAGCCACAGAGGGAACAACCAGCCCACAGATGTGTGAAGACACTGCTAGGAGATGTTTATTCTCAGCAATAAATAAGAAAGATAGTGTGGACTTAACTAGGATGGCTGTACTTTTTTTTATGGTGCTGGAACAGACTCCTGGATCTCTTAGAGCTGCAGCAGGTAGGAAGCTAAATGAAGATTAAAACTAAAGGCCAGGAGCAGGTTTCAAGTTATATATATAGGTTTTGTTGTTTCAAATCTTTCCTTGATTTCTGGGGTAAACTCTCTGCTTAAATAATAAAAAAGAATATTGGTGAAATAGGAAGAGTTCGTCTCCAGGATTAATTTGTCGAAACTGATCCAGGTAATACAGGTTTTGGCTGGAGTTCTTAATGATAAGAAAAGATATTTGGGAAGGTCTCCTTAGCTGAAATGGTTAAATATTCAATTCTATCTTCCTCATTATTTGTGGATTTTCATTTTGTTATAGTCGTGGTCGGCAACCGCTCAGAACTTGATTTGTCAAGACAAGTATGCTCTGCAAACAAATGATTACATTCTATATGAAGGCATTATCACTAAATCTGAAAAGAAAATATTACAGGCAGAAATTATAAGGAGAAGTTTATAAAACAAAGATATCCTTTGGCAGAATATGCTCTTATAATCAAGCTTTTAGCATACCATAGTTTAAAAAAAATAAAAATTTTGCCCACATATACACTAATAAAAATAAATCTGTTTCCGATTACTAACTATGCAGCACAGGTGCTTGTTTGTTACGAGAGAGGCATGTTCATTAATTTTCAGCTATGAAAAGTGCACTGTGCCATAAATATACAATTCAAAATGTACTGCTGATAAATGAATACACAGATTGTTAATGTGCCAGAGTAGGGTATTGGGCATAAAACACATGCCAAACAGGAGCACATTGGTGATGTGCTAATGCTTTTAAATCTGGGTTTAATGTAGGCACATAACCAGCTTTTTACATTATTGCACTAACTTTTACCAGAATTTAGGGCAATATCTATTTTATGGGACGTTTTACTTTCTAGTATAATAATACTTTATACCTATATAGCACTATCATCCAGGGATCTCAAAGCACTTTACAAACATTAATTAACTAAGCCTGTCAAATAGGTAAACTGAGTTTTACAGCAGCATGGTGGTTGTACTGGAAATAGAACCCCAGAGTTCAGATACCCTACCTTTTTCCCTTTTTTAATTTGCTTCTTTTCCCCTTAAACCACCCAGACCATACAAACGTTCAGCTGGAATTTGTAAACGGTGGGAGTTGATGTTTTGTGGTATTCTCTCCCCTGCCTGTTGCCCTGTTTCAGCTGTGCTCCCACCCTGGTGCCATTCCCAAGGCTGTGCTGCCCAGCTGTCCGTGCTGGGGGTGGGATGGACACTCTGCCTGGAGCACTGCGGCTCTTTCTCTGTAGCTGTGAGCACACACCGCAGGGATGCTCAGCTCCCCTTCCCCTGGTCTCTCCCCAGGTTTTCAGCTCGGGGGTGCCCGCACCTTGCGCGGGCTGGCGGCGGAGGGCGGGGGGTTTAATGTCCCACCTGGGGAGCTGCGCAGGGTTTGAAGGAGCCTGCAGGCTGGCTATGGCTGCAGGCTGGAGGCTGGCAGCAGCAGCGTGGGGCTGGGGTGGTTCCTGATTTCCCTGAGTGCGGAGCTGTGAGTGCGGAGCGCTGCCCGGCTCCCCGGGGCCACCAGCGCTCCCCGAGCCCCCTGCCCAGCACACAGCCCGCCGCACTCCGCGCTGCCATCAGCAGCGCTCACCGAGCCCCCTGCCCAGCACACAGCCCGCCGCACTCCGCGCTGCCATCAGCAGCGCTCACCGAGCCCCCTGCCCGCACTCCGCACTGCCATCCTCCCGGTTCCACCCTGCGGGAAATGCTCGCTCCGTCTCGCCCAGGGCCGGGATGCGGGAGCGCATCAGGGATGCAGGGATGCAGCAGCGCGCTCAGGATGATGTAGCAAGTTCGTGGCAGGCATTTTGGGCTCAGCGCTCCTAATTGTGCATCCAGCGGCAGAGTTTGGTTATAGCCCCGTTCCGAGGCACCAGATATGCAAATGCA
>NC_079345.1:14522500-14567500 GCF_029582105.1 Oenanthe melanoleuca
CATAGAACTCCTGAAGAAATTTCTAGTCCATTATGCAGTGCAGTGTCTACTATGCCAACATAGCCATAGAGGAAACAATGAATGGTTGATGCTCCTTTCAATGTGATTTGAGGATGATTTAGCAGGGCTAGTCTAAGAGGAGAGGTTTGAACAGGACTTGGATCATCAAATGCAGCTTCTAATCTGTAAATTTTTTCTTAGAGTGGTGTCACTGAGACTGCATATGTCAAAAAAGTTTCTGCCAGAGTTCAGATGGATGGGAAGAAACATGATTGTCTTTAATTTTGGTTTGAGTTTTTGTTGTTGTATTTGGTTAATCTTCCATGCAAAACAAAAATCTCTAGGAACAAGTAAGGCATATCAGTTCTTGTCAATATTAAGGCATCTTGGTATTTCTGAATGCTTTAAGCCATCTCTATGGGGAACATTTTTGTTTTGATGCTTGTGGAGGGATGATTTTGGTTTCTATTTCCTGGTGAATTGCACCACATTTTAACTGTGTACTAACACTGTCTATGGCAGGCTCTGGAGGGAACAGGGCTCTGTTGTACCTGGAGGAACCATAGCAGTCAAAGATATGAAGGTGCAAGTATAAATTGAAAGAATACTTCAAAAGGTCTGGTCAGGAGGATATTTAGGGCAATCTAAGGTAGTTTAGTTCCCAAGCTACACATAATGGGATTTTAACACCAAACCTGTTTAACCCTTTTGATGGCTTTTTGCTACAACAAAGAAGTTCTAACTCAAGTATTAGAGGCAAAAGCCAACCTTACCCTTAGGGACTTCCTTCACTCAGTGTGTCCAGATTGACAGTTTGAAACAATTAAATAGCAGTATGTGTACTAAAAATGCAGCAAAATTTATTGAGTAAGAGAATTCTTCTTTGAATTTCTGCAAAACCTCCTTTTGTTTTTGCGTAGGGGAGGGCTTGGTGGTGCAAGTTAAAGAAAATCTGTTTTGAGAGAAAGCCTTTGCATTTGTTAGGGTGCAGACAGACACACTGAAACTGTCCAAGCTGCTGGAGAAGTGCAGCTCCCCACAGGGGTGTGGTCCCTTGCAGGAGCCCAGATGAGAGCCATCAGTTCCCACGCTGTCTGTGTGCCTCAGCCACCCCCCTGGTGCACCCTGGCTCCCTGGGACAGAATGGCACAGATGAAAAATAAAGATCTGGATGCATGCCCCCTCCTATCTATAATTCTGCTTTGAGTACAGTCTTAAGATAGATATTTTCCAGGTAAAATTTTCAATAATGATTACTTATGCAAAGCATTGTCAGCCAGAAATCTTGCAAGGCATTATCAGAATAAATGTAAATATGTAAAGAATCACCTTGTTTGGTTATATTTATTGTAATAGCTGTGGTTAAAATGCTCTGCTGTTTTGGATCACAGTCTTAATTCCAAAAATTGCATCATCATAGGTGGATTATATCTGCATCTTTTCAAATAGATGGCAGAGTATATTTCTGTGCTGTTTTTCCCTAAAGAAAAATTGAAAGGTAAGAGGCAGGAGTTTCAAGTAACATCGCAACATTTAGTTGTCAAACTATGAATGGAAATTGCCATCATAGGGACTGTGTGTTTACTCTCCTACTTCAAAAAACCCATGTGAAAATGTAACCAAGAAGAAAGGATTTTTTCTTTTTTTAAATCAAATAATATCTTAGTAGATGAGCAGTGATTCAACATAACTAAAACAAATATTAATTGAAAAGAACCCTAGAACACAGAGAGGAAGTGTGTTGCTGTTTGGTGAACAGCACTCACTGGAGCAGTACTGCAATGAAGGACTATCCAGCAATTATTTTCTGGAATCAGTTCCTCTGATCTGCAACAATCCTCAGTATCCTCTCTGGTATCTGAGCTGCCTTTCTGACATTGTATCTTCCCTTTCTGAGGTTGTTTTAAATACATGCTGCAGCCCTTCCACAGTTCTGTGATGAAAAAATGGCAGCAGTAGGGAGATACTGTCTGTTTGTCCACCCTTTATTATAATATTTCACCATCTATCAGCAAGCTCCACTGCTCAGTAGTCAACAGACTCTCTCTGTGGAAACAAATACCTATGACCCTCATGACTGGACACATATCTGTAGAATTTGTAGCCAGAAAAGAACCAGTGCTAGTAAAATTGTTAGAATTATTTAAGTTTCATTTGGCTGGTTCATGCTGCCATTCACCTTTCCTCAACCCCATGCATGACTTTGTTAGGTTGGCCAGTCCCGCTGTAGACAGCTTTCAAATGTAATCTGAATTGTCATGTACCAAATTCTGCGTGGGCTTGCCAGGCTGTTGGAGTGGCTCCCACTGCTGCCATCCTGAAAAGGCATGGAAGCATGTGTCTGCACAAATGCAGGAGCCTGCATTCTCAGGCTTTAAATCAGTCTGTTCTCTGACAAGGTACTTACTGCAGAGCATCTCAGGGCAAGCCAGTGATCGGCCAAAATTAGGACCTGAAGACTCCCTGACTTGCAGGGAGGAGTTGTGTCTAAATCTCTGTAGTTATACTGATGCATTTGTTCATATTTGGCAGATTCAGAGATATGTTTTGGACATATCATTCATAGGCAGTTTTGTCAGAGCAATGGAAAATGTTGAATTTTTCTATTGGTACAAATTTATCAGGTCTGATAAATTGCTGTTTCCATCCTATATGTTGCAGGAAATTTTACTAGTGTTCCAAATAGTGAAAATTTAAAGAAAGCCTGCTCTTCTTCCATAAGTTGAAATTTCTGTCTTGTAAATATGACTCATTTCTGTCATCCAGAAGGTCTAAAATGAGTTTTAAATAAATATGTCTACTTTGAAAGGTCTTATTGCCAAATAATTTTCTATAAAGGCAATGTTCTTTTGTAAGGGTTAGGTTTCCTCTCTTCTACTTGCCAGTAAAGATCTTCTTTCCTGCATATCTGACCTCTCTGAGATAAGATTTCCTTGTGTCAGCATTTAATGTCATGTGAGCATTATCAGCCTGGGAATTTCATGTTGGTGGCTGTTGTCTGATGGTTATAGAATGGTCATTGCTCCAAAAGGTGCTGATCAGAAAGGTTAAAAACATGGGAAAGCCATTCAGAGTGATGAGAACCAAACACTCAGCACAGCAGAGGCTTAAAGGCTGTGTTGCATTACCTGCTGCTTCTTTGAGATGTGTGGGGGAACAGATTCATCTTCAGAAATCTGAAATAAGGAGGTTTCACCACAGAATTACTTTCTCCTTTCTGTCTGCCCCAGGATTCAATAAATTCTTTGAAACTGAGGCACAGAAGGCTGTGTAAGAGTTAACTACATTAGCTTTTTTCTTTCTTAAATACTTACTGCTAAGAATTTTATTTTACAGAAAGTGAGCCTCTGAATTCATATTTAAGATAATGCTATATGCTTTTGGCTGTCTTCAAGAGAGTAAGTCAGAACCAAGTGCACTTGACTGATCCCCCGTATTTGTACTCATTTGCAATAGTGTGTCACAAACTTAGTCCTGGGATGGATTTCACTGCATCAGTGTCTGCAGATTTTTGCTGCCAGATGTGTTTTCTGTACGTCACTGTACACTTATTGATATATGGGACCATCAATCTGATGATGATCTGAATATTTCCAGAAGGTTTTACAGCATTTCTGTTTTCCAAGATGGTCGATAGTTTAAGTCTGGCCTTGACAGGCATGGCAGAGAAGCTCATGAGAACATTTTGGCTGAATTTCTGATGATGTTCATGAGGTAGAGGAGCAGCAGCTGCTGTACTAGTAACAGAAAGAGAGAAAGACTAATTCCAGGGCAGGAGCGCTTTCAAAGGCAAGTGAGCATCATGTGACTGAATGTGTATAATTTAAAAGAAAAAGAAAAAAGCTAGAACTTCAGCACAGCCTGTCTCTCCAGTATATGAGAAGTGAAGCAAATGAATACGGCCTTGAATACACTTTTTAATTTTTCAACACTGTATTTTGCCAACTTTAGTTCACTCTGTTGACTGTTCAGTCAGACCGTTTTTAAATTAAAAAGGAATACACGGTTGAATTATTTATTAAACAAAAGGTGCTTCCGTGCATGCAGACTACCTGGGTTTTGAATTTCTTTTGCTGTTGGAATTTGAAGAAAGTGCATTGCTAATAAGTTAAGAGATGGAACAACTATCCTTCTTCTCAAATAAGTCTTTCTCTGTCTCTGATGCAGACAGTAAGATAACTTGTGTCTATCCAGCCAGAGAAGAGTGCCTGATCTTCATTGAAATTTCTAATTTTGACCTTAGAGTGAAGTTGTTTCCCCAGGTTGCTGGGCTTCATAGAGACAGAATTTCTGGTAGGGAAATGTGTTTGTAAATCAAGCCAATCTTGATTATCTCCTAATTTTATAGATGCTCTTGATTGGTTAAAATATGGATTAATGTGGAGGAGCTGTAAGTAAGCAGAAGAAAGCTTGCAAAAACTTTGCACATTGTTGCCATCAGCCTGTATGTCCCTGGAGTTACCAGCTCACCTTGGGGTGATGAGGACCTCGTACAGTGACTTTGCTTTGCTCAGTCCCCACCACTGTCTCTGTGCTGGTGTTGCAGACTGGTGCACAGCCAGGGCTTCTTGTATTGTGGCTTCTGAGTGCCTGATCTTATCCTGTCCACTTCCCCAGGACTAAACATGCACCAGCTTTTGGACTAGACTTTCTGGACTTCAAATTCCTTTGGCTGATGGCTGCAGGGAAAACGTTTAGGCTGGGAAATTAGGGAGGGTCTTCCATCAGCCATGGGACTGTGGTCTCCATAGCTTGCTGAAAAATAAGAGGGCTGTTTTATCTGGTATTGAGAAAGGAATTAATGCGCAGAATCTGGGGAAACATCTGTCCCAGAGGTTGGTGGTTCTCATCACTGATGTGGGACTGATAACCACCTAGGATCCTAGTGAGGTGCCCTGCAGAAGGCTGGTCGGGGGGCAAAGAGGCTTTAGGGAAAGTTGATGAGACTGGCCAGGGCTCTGGAGAGCTCCAGTCACCCCAGTGAGTGGCAGGGTGGTTGTGAGCCTGCAGCTTTTCTGTGGAAGGAAGGCAGTGAGCAGTAGCGAGTGGCTGGGCACACCCTGGCTTTGATAGCTACAGATGGAGACCTAAAAGATTGCAGGGCCACAGTCCAACACCAGCACATGTAAAATAAGGCTCAGGATTTAGATAACTCTGTTCCAGCATACTGACGTGCATGGCCACGGTCCAACTCCAACACATGCAAAATTAGTTTCAGGATCATTCCAGCATACTGAAGCCTATGCCTAAACCAGTTATTGCCACAAGCTCAGCTAAATCAGAGGACAGCATTCAAAATATTTTATTTTATTTTTTTTTTACCAGAGAAGTTCAGATGAAAAAAATTTATCTTTTCATAGTAGAAGAGGAAAACTGGTATGTTGATAGATAAGCTCCATAGGCAGCATTTCAGAATTTTTATAGCCCACAAATAGCATGTCATGGTATCCATGTACATTAAGGCTATTTTACAAAACATGGCTATGAGTTGACCCAGTAATGTATTTTTGAGATACATTAGTATAAAAAAATTAATTAGTCCTTTCAGATAATATCATGTTCTCAGTATTCTCACTCTATGCTGTTAAAACAATGAGGAAAAAACCTATACTGAAGAGTTATAGGAACCCTTCTCAAGATTCAATGTAATGAATTTAATCAATATTTTTCCATTACAGCAAAACTCATGTAATTAACATATTTTATTTATAGAAAAAGGGTGCTAGTAAAGTAGATTCAGCAGTTTAGAGTTGCTTGTAAGTATTTATTCAAATACAGCTTTTTTTTTACTTTTTTTTTTTTTTTTTTTTTTTTTTTTTTTTTTTTTGTGAGATGGATAAAGAAGTTGGAAATTATCCTCAAGTGGCTTATACCAAAGAAGTTAAATGGGAGAAAAATTATTTACAAAAGTATTTGTATTAGCTCAAAGTGGTCATTTAGTTTGAAAGGAGCACTGGAAAGTTAAAAGTAAGAAGATACAGACACTGGAAAAGCTTCTCATATCATAGTCCAAATGTTGTAACACACACCATGACATTATTCACTCTTTAGAGACTCTGTCAGCACCTCTCTAATCAGTAATCTCTAAATGGAATGAGAGTCTTTAATTCTTTCTCATTTTGTTGAGGAGAAAATTAGTAATTTAGCTACCTGTACAGTTCTTTTTACGTGCCTGGTTCTTTGTTAGGTTTTTTTTTTTTTGTTTGTTTGTTTTCTTGCTGGTGTCTACAGAAAGACATTCCTGAAACATTTTAAATAATTTATGCTTTTCTTTAGTAGAATGAGTTTTTATAAAATCTGATGACCTGCTACTGGCACTTCTGTGCTGATTTTTCCACTCTGTGATAAGATAATAATAATGAAAAAGGGTTTTCTTAAACAATAGTATGCAAGAACTTTCCCAATGATACCTGATGCCCTGAAAGCTACTTATAATGAAGGCAGGTCTGTGGTTCTCACTTGGAAAAAAAATATTTGTTTGGTTTTTTTTATTTTTTTAAACTCAGAAACTGAGGGCAAAACTTGGCTAGTGTAATTAATAAATATTTCTATACAAGTACTCAAAAGATTTTAAAAAACATCAATGCATTTAGAAAACTACCATGAGATAGGTGTTAATTTGTACTTTTTAGATCCTCAGAGACTTCATTATTGGGAACATGAGAAGAACCTAGAAAAAAAGATTCAACAGAGCTCTCTTCCACCCAGACTCATAATTTTTCCTATGGTTTACTGACACCATCTTGGATTTGCTTCATAGTACAGCCTGCACACTGTACCAAATGGTTGTGTTTGTCCCAAGAGTGTTTTAGGAACAAGATGAGGTCATGGTGAGGCACCCCTTACCCCTCTGGTTTGTGGGGCTGCTGAGCTCCTAATGTGGAAGAAACAGAGTAAGTCTGGAAGCAAGAAGGCAATATATCCATTCACAGAAGTCCAGTTAATGGTTATTTTAGTTGATTAGCTAGCAACTTCATTTTCTCCCTCATGAAATTGCCTCCACAGATCCTTACTTCTGGAGCTTAATCAGCAGTAGCAATCCATCCCAGGAGTGGGAGATCAGGAGTACTTAATTAAAGAGGGACTGTAAGGCAACTCTCCCAAATTGGATATCTGATCTAGCCTTGGCATCAGGAGAGCAATGCTAGGTAAAAGTGTTTATCAAGCTCCATGTAGCCACTCTGCAAATCTCAGAGATGGGAATATGATGCAGACAGCTTGTAGAAGCTGCTATAACCTGAGTAGTATGGGTTTTAAGGCCATCTGGTACCTGAACACCTGCCTACAAATAACACATACAAATCCAAAAGTTGGTCCAGTTGGATAGCCTCTCTGCTTAGATTCCCCACTGGAATTCTGTCCAAAAGCAGTATACAATCTGTATGAAGTTTGGGAAGACTGTTCTGTCTGGTCACTAATCAAGTGCCCATTTCAAATTTAGGTGACAGGATTAAAGCTAACCCAGGTGAGTCAAGGGTTTGGGTAAGAAAACTGCTGAAAGTCACAGATTGCTCTTCACACTAACTTTTGGTAAAGCTCCAAAATTTTTTACACTTGTTTTAAGAAAGGGAGGGGAAAACCATATGAAGTGTGTCATAGGAAAGGTTTGGAAGGTAACCTTGCTGTCAGAAGCATAATTGGACACTGAAGTAAATTTTGAGGATGGATGGCAAAGACCATCAGCAAAAAAACAAGGAAAGATCCATTAACATGTATTTAAGCCAAACTTTCCTGGTCCAAAAGATCCAAAAGCTGCTTTGCATGTGAAGACATGGTCAATGGTCTCTAGCTCAGCTCTCATTAGGTAGCTAGTGGTTCCAGGAGCTAGCAGTGACTTCAAAAAAGTGAAGACTCCTTAACCAAAACCAAGCACTTCATGACTCTGCTGTGTGTATTTTTGATGTCCACTGAATTAATTGTGCACAGTCTGACTGAAGAAATTGAAACTTGCAAATTTTAATTATGTAATTTGTGCATGTGTGTGTATGTGTGTGTGTGTGTGGAATAGCCTTAAGTCAGGGGCACTGGAAGAAGGTGAAGAAGTGGGACATGCCTGCATGTGCATATATATGTATATATATTTTTTTTAAATTTTCAGCACTCTTTTATGTTTTATTTCAATTCAATTTTATAAAAACTAATATTGTAATAATATGCTGAAGTCCTGACTCAAATATAGGTGTTGAAGTTACATTGAGCTCAGTAGGACTGGAGAGGTGTACAGCAGTGAAATTAAAATTTGAACCTTACTTCTTCTCATGCTGAGCTAAGAATATGTGTGATGGTTTGCAGGATAATGATATTTAACTGTAATCTTCTTGAGGCATGAATGGCATTCCATTGATTTTCCACAACTGAACTTGGTACTGCTGATTAATAAAACAATAAATGCAGAGAATGAACTATTTTGTGTTTTATTAACAATTTGCATTTCTTATAGTATTTCATTTTCAATAAGTATAAAATCATACCCTCGAATGGTGAGATGTAATTGCTGATCATGTATCTCTTTGTTCCAGACACTTTTATAAAAGTGTATGTATTATGTATGATGTGACCTTCAAATGCCATGAATGCGTTGTGCAATAAACTGTCAATATTTGTGGCTATAAGGTACTAGATGACTTTTACAATAATTGGAACAGCTTTATTAAAAGCTTGGATCACTCAGCTGGTTAAAGAGAAAGACACAGGCCAGTGTTCATCTGGGAGTTTCCTTCTGCCAACTGTTAAATGAAAGATATTGTTAGGTGCTTAAGATGTCTTCTTTCTTAAAATAAAACCCAAAACAAAACAGTTAAAGAAGTCTCATACAAAAAATATTATCTCAAAAAATATATTTTTTTCACCATGCTCAATTGTTGGTCAGAACTGAGCTCTGTCAGTTAATGGCAAGTAAACAAGCCTTTGTTTTTAGTGCTAAATATGAGTTTCTATGTCTTTTGGTCACACGATTCTTCAAAGAAACGAAACAGCTAAAATGATGTACTCAGAAACTGTGTTTGATCTCTGATTATCTTAAAAGGTTTTAAAATTTTAGAAAAAATTGAAAAGTAAGACTGCTAAGAACTCAAGAAAAAAAACCTCTGCAGGGAATTTGATTGAAATGAAAAGAAGAGGATAAGAAAAATTTTGTGATTAACAAAATCTTAATTTTGTTTAAGTGTTCCATTAATGTCTCTCTGTGCTGTGTGTACAGATTTTTCATGTGTCTCAGAGTACCACAATGAAAAGCACTAAGATATAACCAGCACTGCACACATTCAGGATTGCCATGCAGTGTTTTGAACCCATGGGGTGTGAAAACCACCAATCTTCAAGTGTGTGGTGCTCCAGGGGTGGGTTTAAGGTGTGTGTGCAGCCACCACATCACCAGTTACTAAGCAATTCCTTACAATATTTTGGCTCCCTTCCTGCTGAGCTTGAAATAAGACCCAGCTACCCCCCTGCAGCCCAAGGTGCTGCTGTGACTGCCATTTGCTCACTTCCAAAAGCTGCAAGTCTTGCCTCCTACAAATGGTTCTGGCCTTTTATTTCAGTTTAATTTAGGCTGTATTTTAAGTTTAACTCTGCCAGTGACTAATTGTTAACAGAGGCAGGGCAGATTGTGCATGCTGTTTGTCTGTGTGGCTCTGAGGGCTAAGGGAATTCTCATGTCAGACGTGGTATCTTTTTATTTACCAGTGGAACCTTTGTATAATCTTTATTTCTAATAATACAAACAATGTGAATGCTGCTTTCTCACTAGTAGGCCTCCTTTCCAATTCTCTTCTAAAATAGCTCTGTGTTTAAACAAATTCTCTGCCAATCCATAGTAACAGTTTAAGATTCCCTTATATGGCCATTATAAAACCTAAATCCTTGATGAAACAATAGAGACAGCAAGTTGTTCCTGACCTAAGACATTAGTAACTCTTTCTGGAGGCCTAAAATATAACTGTGATATTTAGTAATATTAGAAGTCTTCATTTGAAACCATGAACTTCACCAGCAAAAAACTGTAGTGACATCCACTAATAAGGTTCTAATTTCAAATGATGAGCACAGGGCCAGATTCTGTTCTCATTTACATTGGATGATACTAATTGAAGCTACTCCAGGTAGCTAGAAAAATATGATTAATTATATCTCTAATTATATTCCTATTTTCCACTATTTTCAGTATTATTAAAGCTTTCTCTTAGGAATAGGCAAGGAAGGTAAAGCATGTTTTCTCAGAAACTTGGCATATTCTATGTTGCTTCCCAGGGAATGAGGTGAGTTCAGGCATACTGAGAGGAGTGACAGAATTAACACACTGAATATCTTCTAACTCCTTTCTTGACATTAGATTTCCTGCCACAAGGTGGGCTAATCTGGGTGGTTTATAGGTCATCAAAAAATAGCTGTGGTCACTACCACTTCTTGTTGTACCATGTTTCATTAACTTTTACAGACATGTTTGAAGAACTACAAATATTTTGAATTTCAGAAATACATGAAAATCTGGGATTATGTGCAGCTTTAAAAGCTTCTGGCCACATTTTCAAAGGCTTCTTTAATAGTGTCGGAAATTGTGCAAGAATAAACACATACTTGTAAGTCTGATTACCTATTTTGTGAGTTGATTACCTTTTCCATGTGATTGCCTGTTTTTGGCTAATTTGGCAAACCTTGTGTTGACAAATTCCAACTGACTTCACTGATGATTTAGTCTTCATGAGGGCTGCAATTTAACCCCTTTGAACATGAAAGCACCTCTTTGTGAATCCCTGCACCTTCACATGCACCCAGCAAATAAATACTCTGGAAATTTATGGGACATGTATGTAGATGTTCCTTTCAGAATTTGGCTGCTATCATGACTGAAGTCAGTGCTGCAGCCTAACCAAGTGAAAACAGTTGTCTTTTTACAAAAGCAATCCACCCTTTTCTAATCATGTTTGTAGGCTCATTCCAGACAGGTGGACCAGTTGTACAGAACGTATATGGAAATGTCAAAGAATTTTTTTTTGTTTTGCTTTTCATATGACTGCCTAGATAGCTTCTGCTTTGAGTACACAGACTCACTGTCTATCTAAGTTTGTCTTCTCTTTTCTGGCAATATCCACTGAAGTTGGCATTTCTCCTCTGTGACATCTGTATCTGTGTGCTGAGCCGTGGCTCATTTCTGGCTAGGCCATTTCTGAGAACCAGCAGTGAGATATTGACTGTAAAACAGAGTTCACTGGTGTCTTTCTCACTTTCTTTTAACCTTCTAGTGTAAAAGTGCTCCTGGCTCCAAGACTGTTTGTTGGGATTATCAGTCTCTGTGGAAACTTCCTTTCTGCCTGTGGCAGTGATGTGGAACCAGCCTGATCTCCCTGCTAGATGAGGATGGTGGCTTTTAGGCCTGCCTCTCCTGAGAACTGGGCATCTGTCTAAGGAAGGGCAATCTCTCAAGTGCTGATCTTATGGAATGATTAATTTTTACTTCAGCCTGCATGCCAAATCGATTTGCTCATCTTTTGGCCAAGTTGGCTCTTTGGTTATGCAGTTAATTGCCGCCTTCTGATAGGGATGTTGAAGTGAACTTTTTTCCTTGCATTTACCCCATGAGAACATGGGCACAGTCACATTAAGTGCAGCTGAGGCATGGTGTGCAGGAGATGTCCCTGTCACACCTCCCCAGAAGCTGCTTGTGGCTGCATTTCCCTGTGTCCTGGGTCAGGGAGCACTCTCTGCCTGCCCAGCAGGTACAGCACACAAGCAGCTGGGGACTCACAGCTGTTCCTTGTCCTTAGACTGGCACAGAGACCAGTTTCACATCTAAAACTAAATGCTGCTTTTCTCATTTCTGGACTTTCTCATTCAGGACTTTTGCTGTGACCAGACACAAAGTGAAAGGAAAGCTCAGTGAGAGTAAGTTCAGAGGCAAGGCTCAGATGTCTCACATCCAGTATGTACATCTATATCATACTTTAGTCTCTTATTTCCTGCACTTTAATCAGGAAAGGTTGGGATGGGCAGGAAGATATTCAGGATGCTGACCTGCCTGTAATGGAAGTGGATAGTAAAAGAAGCAGTGTAATCCCACATGTATCAAGTGCACATCATATAGACCACATAACTCAGGGAACCACAATGGCTGTAAGATAAATAACTGTTCTCTTTCCTTCCTGATCTTTTATCCTCAGATTTGAAAAGCCCCCAAAACCATAGCTCAAATCCTGAGTAAACCATAAATTAATCTGTGGAGGCCAATCCGAGTTCTGCAGATCTGTAAAACTACTTTTTGCTGTATTTTTGCACAATTTAACCGAGCTGAGAGTTTCTGCTTGTGAAGGTGCTTTCAATAACAGGGGGTACACCAGAGGTGTAGAATACGTGATTATTGGTAAGGCTGAGGACTTTTCATTCCCCACATATCCTGATGTTGGCATAGTCTGTATTTTTCAGTTTGCTTCTTAACTTTTTTCTTGTCTCTTATTTTTCATCCTTAGCCTCCAAGGATCACTTTTGAGAGGCTCAACATAAGAAAACCTTGGTAGCAGAGTCAGTAAGACTTAAACACATTTTAAAGTTAAGCACATTTTAAACTTAAGTGCTTTGACAAAGAGGTACAATGTGCCAAAATGGGGCCCTAGCAAGAAGCTGGGTTAGCATTTGATGGGGAGAGTCGGCAGCCTTGAACATCTCTGTCCATTGTTTGCAATAAAAGAACTCAGATGTAAAGCTGCTCATTCAGGTAGTGATGGCCTCCAGCGCTTCGGTGGGCTTTGTAGGCAGAGGAATTCAAAAGAAAACCCCTCAGCCCAGCTTTAAAGTCTTAGGAATGCTTTCACTGTGGGAAGGAGAATTCTTCAAGGTAAGGCCCCTGTTGGAGTAAAGCCTTTGGAGCTATCTACTGTATGTCTACTTAAATCTAAAAGAGAACTCTTCAGACCACCCACATCTTTCTTTGCTTCATTGTTGTTTTCAGTTTGCTTTTTCAGAGGGATTAGTGCTAGAGTAAACTCCATAGTCTTGCTCCCTTGAAAAAATTCAATTTTGTGTAAAGTGAAAATTAGACTCTTAAATCTGCAAAGAGAGCTGTTCATCTTACAAATTTATTCTTTTTTATTGGGCCACACATATTCTAGATAGAAAGATAAAAGGCAAATGGATAACAGGCCATCATTTAGAGTGACATATAGCAAAACATAGCTAGTAGACTTATTCTGTAAATTCCTCCTGAGTGGCTTGTTAACTTTATCTATATATTTATCTATAATGCTCATATAGTATTTATTGAAAACCAAAATAAAATCCTTCAGTTTATCAGCATTCCGTGTTTTGCACTTCAGAAAAATCTTTTTGCACTCAGGAATTAATTTTTTTTTTCCCAAAGAAGCTTAAGCCATAATTATATACAACTTTTGAGGAGTGAAAACAGAGAAAATCTAAACTCTTTAGGGATATTGGAATTATAGGCCAGCACCTATGTATGTTTTCCTAGACTCAAAAAGACAAAATAGACTCCTGTAGTGTGCAACTTTACATACTTGAAGATAATTCAAAATGACATTTACTAGCTTTCTAACTTAAATATTATGCTTTAGCTCTGCAGTCTAAGAACAGTCAGAAAATGTAAAACAAGAATGTGATGTGAAAACTATCAGATATTGCTTTTGAAAAGTAGTAATAGCTTGATTGCGTACATGACTAAGATAACCATTTATATATATATATATATAATTTTCTTTTAAATAGCTCTATCATTTCCTTTTTTCAGATTTTAGCAAAATAGTTTAGAGGAACCATTTTACAATACATACAGAAATGCCTGTTAGTGTTACCTTTTCCATAAACGTGGTATTTGGGTCTCTGCTACTGTGAGAATAAATTTTATTGGAGCCAAATATTTAAGTCTTTCTCATGTCCCATTACTTCCATTTAAAAGGCAATGCTGTGTAAGCTGCACTGTGTTTCCTGACAGCTTTAGTTACACATCAGATGGGTAAAGACAGAACATTTTTAGTCTGTAGTTTATGGTTGAAATAATCAAGACTCTGAGCAGGTTTTAACTCTGTGCTCCCCACCTGGATGTAACCCAGATAGCTCAGCTCTGCACAGGGTGTGATGCTGTGTCCATGTGTCCTGCTCCTGGCGTGCCAGGAGTGTCAATCTGGGTCACAGCTTCAACATTTGCCATGGTTTTTGGAGAAATCATGAGTTGGTGCTTATAGTGGTATGACATGACCCTCTGTGTACAAAATGATGGATGAGCCTTGTGTGGTTTGTATAATGACTTTTTTTTTAATGCCCTACATTTTTATATTTTTTTTGCAATTTTTATGTCAGTCTTTTGGTAAGTTATTTTGTTCCTTGCCTGCTTGGATAAAAGCAGTTCGTTCAAGGTGGCTGAAATGGCTTTTCTTTATATCAGGAGGGAGAAGAGGTGTCCTGGAGTCTCCCCCATTGTGTTATGATGCAAAGAATAAGTGTGGCTGTGAACTCTGATGAGAAAACACAGGAGCTGTGGGTGAGAGGGAGATGGAATTCCCCCTCATCTGACCAGTTTTGTCATTGTTTTTCACATGACATTAGGCACTCTCTAGGCTGCCTGTTGTAATTAAAATGCTCAGATATTGCAGAGGAAGTTGGTTAGCTTTGTGTGTAGATATTGTCAGTGCTCTTGGATCCCCTGTCACTAAAATTCTCTTGTTTTATGAGGTTTTAATGCACTGGTGCAAACTTTTTCCCTCTAAAAGCCTACAGGTTTTCACAATACTTATAAATTTAATAGATTCAACAAAACAACAATCTCAAACTTTTGAGGAAAAAATTAATAGGAACTAAGCAAAAGAAGAAATCAAACCAGCTGCTGACACAGCTGTTTCTTTTCTTGTATAATTCAGTATATAAAGGTACCATATGCTGCTTAAAAACATGATAGAAAAGATGAAATAATTTAAGACAATAACAAGAAAATACATGAATTGTCAGCATTCTGTCAGATTTAAAGAATGAAGTAGACAGGTGTAGTATTGACATGTTTAACTTTGTGTTGTGTTAGCAGTTTTAGTGAGAACAACTTCTGACATGTGCTGAAGTGATGTGAGAACATTTCTGTGTTGCAGACATTGGAGAAGAAGCTGGGAGATCTGTAGGAGTCCAGCAGCCAGCTTTACTGAGAGACAGGAGCCTTGGTTCTGCCATGAAAGACTGCCCATATTGTGGAAAAACTTTCAGAACATCCCACCACTTAAAGGTCCACTTGAGAATACACACAGGTGAGAGGAACAAGTGAGCCGTGTGTGGGGGGAGTCAACGTGGGTTGTGCCTGGTGCCTGAATTCCCACTGTAGATTTGGACTTATTAGTTGGAGAAAGTCTTTTGAGAAAGATGTATGACAGTCTTAAATAAAAGCACAAGGAATGTGTTGTTGGATAAAGACCACTTTAATAGAATCATCTTTTCCCAGTTGAGGTTATTTCTGTCTCCTTGCCTGCTTCATCACTGTTTCCTTCAATTACCCTTGTCCTTCAATAGGCATAAGCCTATTGGTTTCAGACTTAGTTATACTAACTGCTTCAAAGGCCTTCCTTAGCATCTGCTTAGGGATTCTGTATGTTTTTCTCAGTTACTATTTTTGTTCCATTTAGCACGCTCATTTTTAACCTCTCACTGTTCATATGAATGCATCAGCTCCACGGATCTGCTTTGTTTTTCTCCCCCCTAGAACTCACATGACTTAGTACTTGTAAGTAATAAAACTTGTCATGCTTTGCACTATGGTAAAATTTCCCATATTTTATTTCAGTAACAATCACAACATTTTACCCTACAGAGATTTGCTACTGGGCTGGATACTCATTTTGTTTTGTTATTTCTCTCACTGGGAGGACAACTCTCAATACAAGTTATTTCTAGTAAATTAAGTTTTAATATTTTGTTTGCTTGAAAGTACATATGGGCATGGCAAGGTCCACAGACACACTCTGTGTTTAAGAAGACTTTATCCATAATTAAATTCTGACATAAAATGTTGTAATCCTCAGGTCCTGTTGGCATAATTTGATATTCTGTATATGGTCAATAGGATCCTGTTTTCTTCCCAGTGTTAATTGCCATGATAGGCTTTGGGAGAGTATTTAAAACTTGAGATTTGGAATACTTAGTTTTGGAAACAGAATAAGTCCCTTAACTTTAATTTTCTTTTTAGACTATTTTAATTGAATTTCACAATTTTACTGCTACTTTCCTAATAGGAAGGTAAAATAATTGCATGAAGAAATCCATCCCAGTTACACCTCCTACTTGAAAAACTTCACTTTTATTTTTATTTCACTGAAGTACCAAAAATCAGCAGTCATGTTTCTCCTATGTGCATTCACAGCTGTAATACTTAATGTTGGACTTGTGAATGTGAGGCCTGATTTTGAAAAATAGAAAACTAAAATTATTTAAAGGAAAACCTATTGTTGAAATGGGAAAATTTGTTCACTTTATTTTTCTTCTTTTTTGTGGAGTAGGAGTATACCACACTGAAATTTCAAATCTGGCACCCTAATGTAGTTTTGTCTGATTGGGTTTCAAACCATTTAGGGCAAGAATATTTTTCTCCGTGTGTTGAACTTTGAGGGGGGGCAAAGAAGAAACTGGTGAGAACCCTATTTATGTGCTCTCCAATATAGTAAAAGTAAAGAAATTGTAGTTATTTTATTGGAAAATAATCTTATAACTATGGAGGTCAAAGAGTTTGACATTTTAAGTATTTGAGAGGCAAAAAAAAATTCTTTAAAATAGCATGAGGTGACCCATCTCTTAATTTTGTTTTATTTTATAGTGATCATTTTGTTTTATTATATAGTGATCACTTTGTTCTTATGTTAAACATGGCAGTGATTATACATTTGGAATTTGTGCCTTAGAACTAATGGAAAGTAAATTAATTACAATGGAAATATTCCATAAAAATTGCATATTAATACTGACTAAAGGAAATTAAAACAAGAAAAAAATAAACTGTGTAATATAACAAAAATTTTAAGAAAGAAACTATTGAAACAACATTTACAATGTATTTAAAAATCATTATAATTTTAAAATAGGTAAAGTTCAATTTCCATTAGGTTGAGAACAAAGTATTTGTAAATAATGACAAGAGTATGTTTAAGTGAAGCAATGTTTTACATATTAAAAATAATTCTAATAAATAATATAAAAATGTAAATTGCCAAATTACTAGAATTATTAAATAAAAATTAAGTTGCTTGGCAGTAAGTGGAAGTGATGTAATAGATACCAGTTATTAAACAAATATTGGTTAGCTCATGCTTCTCAGGGACAGTTTCCTGCCTTTTATGTCACACTTTGTCTTTATTATATGCCTGGATCATATAACTGACTGATAAAAAACACTTTACTGTATTTCTCCACTACATTAACTCAATTACTGTTCTTGTTCTCACAGCACCTGTTTGTTAGAGATGAGCTCAAGCAGCTCAGCAGAAGTCAGGTTCCTTGGAACATCTGTGTGTTTGGAGGCACACGACTGGGTTGGTTTGGTACTCATGCCAAGAGCAGACCCAAAGTCTGATCCAGCCAGGAGGTGCTTCTGTGGCAATTGGCCCAAAAAAGCTGGAGAAGCAGCTTAATCTTGCACAAGAGGAGGAAGCTGTGCTCTGTTTTTGAAGAATTAGCCAGTGGCTTGGGTTGCTTCTTTTTTCTGTTGAATATTTCATGGTTGCAACCTACTCCACACTGAGCCCTGGTTTCTGTGTGGTTTGCTATCACATAATAAGCCTGTGAAGGTAAAAAGAAAAGAAAACAAATCAAAATTTTATTTAGCACACTCAGTTTTATCCCAACACAACTGTAGAGGATTTTTCTTATCTAGCTCAGGGATATTCAGGCAGGAAGAACTTTAAGGGGCAGATAGTAAGATATGATTTCTGATTGCTCCCATGTGATAAGAGGAAAAGGGCATAATTTTGTGAAATCAGTTTCTCCTATTTCTTGCTCTAAAAACAATTGATGGATGAGACAATTCCCTGGGACAGCCCTGAATGGAGAGAGGAAGGATTTTCAGGCCAAAATGCTTGCAAGCCTTGAGTCTCAGAGAGGACAGCAGGTTGCTTTGTGCCCTCTTAGATGAGTTCTTTATGCTGATCAGTGGCCAGAGATGGGCAGTGCTGCCCTCCAGCTCACACAAACTCTTTGGGGAGGAGAGCAGGGGCAGGGGCAGAGCTGTCTGTGCACAGCAGGGCATGGCAAGCATTTGGGGGGTGCTGCTCACTTTGGGAATGAGCCTCCTTTCTATAAAATAGTGCCTCGAACATCTGAGAAGGGTATAGCACAAAAAGCTCTGAGATGCTCAGTTTTTGTGAAACAGAAAACCATCAGTGTATCTCAGACCTATCATATGCCATGTGCAGGTGCTTCTAGAGCTGTAATTTTGCCCCTCTGGAGGCAGCAACTTAAGGGCCCTTCATTCAGGGAGCTGAGCATCTCCTTTATGTTCCTGAGCACTTCCAACCCCCTAGAAACACAATAAGAGGTGTGGGTTTTACATTGCTTGCCTTGGCCTTTGGACTGTGCAGAAACAGAGTAAGAAACTGAAATTTCTTATGTCCTGCCTTTGACAGGGGACACGTTATGTAGGAGCTGGTTTCAGATTGGCTCTAGCACCTCTTTGCATATTGCATTAGCCCTCATCTGCAGATGCAGACCAGTTTGGGTTTGTGCTGTCATTAGATGCTCAGGTACACTCCCAGTATGACAGACAAAATTAAATCCCTTGAGTAAAGGAAAAAGGATAATGTGCATGAGCAAAGGAAAGATGGTTTGGATTGTGTTAAACAGAAGGAACCTAAGAAAGAGATGAATAGGAAGAAAAATCTTGGCAGGGCTGTGTCCATTGACTGAGAGTCTGTTACGATATGGATGACACACATCTAGCATATATTAGATGTATTATATGCATTTACTGTGTTACTGCATTTTCCCTTGGAAATGTGACTAGCCAATTTTAAACCATGCTTAGATGAACTGATGAAATACAGTAAAAATGGTGCTGTTTTAAATGAATTCAATTCACATTTCCTTCCTAAAAAAAGACTGCCTGTTGCCATTCTCTGAAGGCGCTTGTAGTGGGATGAGCAATATGAATAATTAAGGAAAATGGGTATGTGTGCTCCAAGAGGAGACAATTTTGGTATTGAACATCCTTTATTCTTACATTTCTAAGATGAACTAAAAGGACTTTTCATTTCTCTAGATTCCTCCAGATTTCCCATCCTTAACATTGTACAGCATGCCTTTTCTCCTGTCTTAATGACATCCCAAACTTTTGTTGCAAATAATTGATTGAATTTAAATTTCCTTAAAAGTTTAAGAGGTAATGTTACAGTATAAATTTCCTACCAAACACTAAGTAGGGAAATATCCATTAGTGAAATTAACTACAGTTTCTAGGTAGCTAACAATGTGCAGTATACAGTAGGGCATGGCTAATGAACACTGCAGTGGGTGATATTTCATTATACAAATTAATGCTCACATTTTAATGGGAAAGTCACATAATGAATCTCAGCTTCAGTGACAGCAATTAGAGACACAGATTGTCCCCTTCTGGACAAGGCACTGTTTAGCAATAAGCAGCTGTGTAAAAAGTCTTCAGGTTTACAACATATATATATGCTTTGGGGGAATTGTGTACAGTTTATATTAATGTACTGAATCTTCCCTGCAAAGTAACAACCATATTTATCTCTCTGCGTTTTAACTAAGTAAAGACATGTAAAAAGACTAAATAAATATTGCAGATAAGATATAAAGGAAAATATTCAATTATAAAAGTTTATAAGAATTAAAATATTTTATAGTGATGGCAAGTACACAAATGAAAAATATTTAATAAAATGAGCAAAACCAACAAAATTCTGTCCTGTTACAGGTAGTTTCATCTTATATAGTAGAGAAAAATGACTAGTAAAGGAAAGTAGTAAAGAGAAGAAGTTAACTAGTATTTCTGACAAACAGATTAATTGTGTGGTGAAACATGTGCAGGATCCAAAAATAATCCTACAGAACCTTTGATATTCCATTTGGTTTAAAAAGTGTGAAGTGAATGATTAGAATGATAAAAGAAATTACTGTGTAAGAATAGGCATAATAATGAACTAATTAAACCATACAGCAATTCATTTCTAAAATATCTACTGCACAATGGATAAAATAGGTTATCAATAACTGTTTCAATGGTAAAATAAAAAATGCTGGAAAATGTTTTCAATATTTTCATTAAGCAGTATTCTCTGGAATTGTGAGATGTTTGATTTCGTTTGCTTTGCACGAAAGCAAACTGTAGCTTGTTAAGAAACGTGTGGAGTGGAATGGCAGCTCACATTGTCCCCAGATGATTGTCACAGCCCCCCTGCAAGTGGGGCTGCCAAGTGTTTGGGGCTGGGGTTCTTGCCCTGGTGCACAGCTGCCCCTGTGCTGAGGAGCTGCACCACGAGGAGCAGAAGGGCACAATCCACTCATGAAATCTTATTTAAAAGGGAGAGGGGGGCATTCAGTGGGGAAAGGGAGTGTGGGGTGCAGGATAGATTATTAAGAAGCTGTATGTTATATATGAAAAACTAATAAAGAAGCTCACAGCACCAAGTTTAAATAAATAGAAGTAAAGAAGTTTGATAAGGGAAACTAAAAGCAATAGTAAGAAATATGTATCTAGGAGGGTTATGGAAAATGGGGTAAAATTCTGTGGATCTGTCAGGCCAAACAATTGGTATCTCTCTAATACTGGACAAGAATGGATAATAAATTATCAACCATGGTATAGAAGACTAAATACTCTTATGATTCTCAGAAAGAAGCATGATGGTTCTCATAAGCATTTTCCAATGACACAGTTATGCCTCCATTAAGTAATGAGGCTGTTATGCTGTAGCCCACTGCATTTTAACATTTTTTAGAATGAATGAGACTGGATAACTTATAGACAAAATCTTTAAAACCCCAGATGAAGAGCTCTCCAAATCATTAAAGTTCATTGAAAAAAAATACCCAAAAACCATCTGGGAACACAGAGAAAAATCCAGAATACTCATAGTGGTAATAGAGCTCTGGCTATTCTTGTATTTCCCAAAAGAAAGAATATTAAGACCTTGAAATTTGGACTACCCTGACAAAAGTTTGGGGTCAAATTACAGAATGAACTGATTAACTAATTGAAAATTGGTAGCATAGTTAATTCAATTTTATTTTATGAAAGGAAGTTTTATCAAGTTTCTTCACACAAAAGTAGCCTGCTCTACATGGAAATCCCCCCAACAAAAAACTCAACAACAAAAAAACAACCACCAAAAAAATCCCCCAAAAATCAGTATACAAAGATGAAATAAACTCTCATAAACTCTCAGTTCCACAGCAGCGCTTTCAGCTCCATCTATTTGGTATTTTGTCATTATTTGAAAGACTATATAAAAATCACTGTTGATAAAATTTACCAATGGCACAAAAATGGTAAGATGCTAAAAATCATGGGGAGGCACTGATTAGTCACTTAGTCAAGTGGGCTCTTTTCAACAATATGAATTTTAAATCAGCAACATGTAAAGGAAAAAATACTAGAGGCAGTGATGAACTGGGCCTGGGACTGTGGTTGAGAAGCAACAGAATATGAGCTGTTAGTTGATTGCTAAATCTATGGATGTAAACACAGTCTTGGACTGTATAAAATTGCTATCAAGTTGAAATTTCATCAAAGCTTTAGTGGGTATCCATAATTTAAAAGGACACTGAAAAATTGGGAAGGATGTTCCACTCAAGGATGAGAGAAGGTGAAGAAGTGACTGTTTTTCTGTCTGCAAATACTTTCCTCAGGAAAGAGACTTTTTACTTCAAAAAATCTGTTCAATCTAACAGGGAAAAATGTAGCAATGTTCAGTAGTAGGAGGCAAACACTGGACAAATTCAAACTAGAAATAAGGCACACATTTTGAGCAGTATAAATACTTAATCAGTCAAACAGTTTATTTAGGGACATGTTGGAGTCTTATTCACTGCCATTGTTGAAACAGAATTTGTTTAAACTAAAGCAGGTAAGTTTTGTTTCAAAATGTATTTACCCTCTAATGCTGGAATTATCGTGTGAGGATCTTTGGCTTGTGTTGTAGAACAGATAAGACTAGATGATCATAATTGTCCCTTCTGGCTTTAAAATCTGTAAATCTGGTTATAATCTGGCTGTGGTCTCCTTGCACAGCCCATGGCAGATGGCTCCCCTGACCAGCAGGGTCAGGTTGTGTTCTGGGCAGGTCTGGGGATCTTCTGCATAGGTTATACAGCTGGGTGGTTTATAGACCTGCTATACAAATAGACCTGATTCTACTGGGCAACATGTCTGTTTCCAGTTATCTACCAAGCTTTTGTGCAGATTTTACAAGCAGCATTGAATTTTTATTGTTTTACTTTATCCTGATATAAAATGGCTCCTCTGAGATATCTTGTGTCTTGTAAACCAGAGCAGTAGGTAGATCAGAACTGTGATTATGCTGCCCAGATAAGGTACTCCCTATAAGATTTTCTGATTTTGTTCATTGTACATGCTGGAATATTCTCTCATCCTACTCCATTGTGAAAAAGTTTGCAGGCATGCAAACAGGGCCAGAGAATTAGCAAATTCAGGCTAGCTATTGCCTTTGTGAACAATGAAAAATGACTCTTGGATATGAAATGCAGAAAATTATTTTGAAAAAGTCATGTTCCCTCACTCCTACATGGCAACATTAATTTATGTGAACTGATATTAAGTGTTAAATAACTCATCCAGACAGTGCTCTTGGCAATAATACCAGGGTAGTCATTACACCAGGATGAATTCTCTGGAACCTTTCCTCAAAGTATGAGACACAAACAGGTTGTCTTCTAACAAGAATCATAGCCTACCTCCCTTGTCCCCTGCAGTGTTCTTTGGACATGTGCTACTGCATTCGCTGATAGAATCCTGAAAATTACTGATCCTTTGGGTTTTCCACTGAAACTGGCTTGGTTTGAGGTTAGACTGGGATTTTTCTAACAGCAGCTTATAACTCTGTTTTGTCATTTGTACAGGGTCTTACACAGGGTGTAGCTGGTTATTAATTTGAATGGATGAAGTAGCATCTAAATAACTGCACAATTACTGAATTTAGGAAATACTGACAGACTAAATTAAAAAGATTCAAAGATGATTGACTCCATCCTACTCCCTTCTCCCAATGCCTGCCCTTGAAATAGCAGCATTTAGGACTGCTTTGAAGTAAACTACCCACTGCCAGTATTTGGATCTGGAGGAGAACAGTGAGATTTTGGATAGCTCCCTTTGAACAATGCTGTTTGCCAGTCCTGCATTGCAAAGGTGGCACAGTGTGTTGCTACATGTTGAGTTCAATTTCAGACCTTCAGCTTTAGATCTCATTTCTAGCCATGTGAGGGGTGGGAGCATCACAAAGGCAGCACACCAAGGCTGGGAGAGATTTGAAGTTTTTATCACACTGTCTCAGTCAGTGTCTTCTTTCAGTCCAGTGCCCATGGCATTGGTGGTGAGCTGTGTGCAGATCTCCTCTGCTGAAAGGAAGCTCAGTCTGTGGAGAGGCCTTAGAGCAGAAAATGGAATGACTTCAAGGCTTAGCAATTCAGAATAAGAGTATGTTGTGCCCAGGGCTTTAGACTGAAGGTACTTTTAGAAGTACAAAATAGAACTAGCATTTTCTGTAGTTAGCATTTCTAAACTTTCTTGTACCCGTTTGTACATAAGCCTACTGCTCTTAGCAGGGTTTGCATGTTTTTAGCAACATCAGTACAGACTATATTAGACATTTCTTCTTCTCTCTGCAACAGTTCTCCAGCAGTTGATGTAGTGCCTGCAATGCTGGGACACACTTTTTGATGGTGCCACTTGATGTGCACTGCAAACACACTGAACTATCGTTAGAATAAAAGGAAGTGCTCAATATAATTGAGTTAAAGATTTCCGTGAAGGAATAGGGGATGCTGAGGAAGAGCTTTTCAGTTAAGAGGAGTGGAAATTCAAAAGAGAGAACATTTAACCCTGTAGAGTCTGGCACTTGTTTTTCACCAGTCTCATTATGTCTTATGCAGCACCTGAACTACTGAAGTTGTGTCAGAAGTCACTGGTGACTGCTGACAGTAACTGGTGGGGCAAACATCAGAACAGCTGAAAGTGGCTCCAAAAATACCAGAGTGAGAAGATGCTGTAAAGCCAGCATTACTGTCTGTCCCTGTTGTGACTGGCAGCACAGCTGTCAGAGTTTGCACACTCCCAAACAGCCCTGCAGAAATGCAAACAAGTAGACAGCCAGTGTCCTCTGCCCTTGTGGCTGCTCCCAGAGGCTGTGATGGCTGTGTGTGTGCCCAGGTGCCCACCTGGGAGCAGGGGTTCCAGACAGGAGTGCTCTGTCTCAGGGCTGTGGTTCAGTAGGAGCTGTTGTTTCTGCACAGCTCCCACTGAACGCAGCCCCTGCTCCTCATCAGTGAAGCGCCAGAGCTTAATTAGGTGATTGGGAAAGACTCAGAAGTTTCACTGAAATGTTTAAATCTGATTTCTTCTGTTAAGCTGTGTGGACCGAGGCCTAAAGCATGAACCATGCTAATTACTGCCTCTCCCTCTGCTGAGCACCTCTCGTTTGAGGTTCTGCGCTTTCCTCCTCTAAAAAGGTCGATTGATGTGGTTTGATATAAAGCTCTCATGTCTCACCGTTTAGCTTCAGGATTACATTATGGATTTAGAATTTCACTGCTTGTGAGCTGCTTCAGCCCAGGCTGGACTGCAGCACACATCCAGCCCCTGCTCATGTCAGAGCTCTCTGCAGAGATCCACGGCCATGGGAGTGTCCAGGCTCCCATCTCGTTAGTGAATTCCTGCCATCACTGAGAGCAGCTTCACAAGTATTTACCAGCCCTTCCATTGAGCCTCTAGCTTAAATAACAGAAGTTTGAATGCTTTTCAATTTTGTTTTTAGCAGATTTTGGGGTTATTTGAAAGTGGATAACTTTCCAGCTGGTTTGGTTAACTACATATTATACAGCATTTTTAGTGCGGAGGAAGTTTTCAAAACAAATGTTTCCATAATACCATTTGAAGAGGCTTGCCTTTGTCTTTTGTATCACTTGGGAAAGAAGAAAAGCTACCTAGAGAAAAAAGTTTCTTCTTCTTCTTGCAGAGCTCCCTTATAGAAACAATTGGCAGTATTGACAGCTTGCAGGTCTTTTAGATTTCTGTCACTTTTAGTGAGGATTTTCATATTTTTTCCTTTTAAAGAAATTCTGCAATGCTAACAATGCTCTGCAAAAATTTAGATATACTTTTGCTTAGATGTACATTTTTTTAGATATGTCTTTATGACTATATGTTAATATTTATTATATGTATAAAATCTTCTGGCTCTTTGAAAGTATGGGAAGAACAATAAAAGTTTAGTGTGGACTTCAAATATTTATTTAATTCATGGAAATCACCTTATATGTTTTAAAACTCTATTCAAGGCAAACCTAGAAAAGTGGTTATGATAGGTAAATTACACATTTTACTACTTGAGCCTTAGAAATGTCATTAGTACAAAATTAAAGGACTGCAAAAACCAGTAGATAATACTAATTTCAAATACAGAAACGAAATATATTTTGTACTTTTTATTACTCGATTTCTTTTTTACAGACTACTTTTTATTTTAACTATATGCTCTTATGTGCTGCAATCATAATGTAGTGTAATGATATTAATATTTTATAGAATCTGTATTTATAGTTCTTTATTTAGAAACAATGCAGTAGGTCTGCAGATCTTTGAATCCTTCTGGAATGGTGCCCTCCAAATAATGATAAATTACTTGTGCAGTATGCCATTTGCTAATTATATCCATGATTTACTGCAGAGCAAGACTTAAATCATTCATTTCAGTCTTGCGTAACAGTGCCATAAAATTTTTAGGTTTAAAAATGGTTTCCATGTGTATAATTTACACAAATTTTAGAGCAATTGTATACACAAAATATTGCAACCATCCATTTGTTACATTCTTTGTCTGCCTTTTTTTTAAACTTGTACTTTTAATGATTACTGTGGTTGAAATTGTTATGCTTCATTTTCATAATCATAGCTTTTAATTCTACAACAGTTTTCTACATGTTAGATTAAGAAAAGGATGTCTAATTGTGTGTAGATACCAGGTCATTCCTGAATAGCCCAACATTCTAGAAACCCATTTTAGAAATACTCAGTTTATGAATTAGTCTTCGATTAAAGTCACTTCTTTTTAAAAAATGGATTATTAGTACCAAGATCTTCTTGTTTTTAAGCAGCTAATGCTGACTTTTTAATTTCTCCACTCATCCATAGACCAAAGCACAGTTAACTCTCTTTTCATTTTCCTCTTTGTCCACACCCATAGGTGAGAAGCCTTACAAGTGTCCCCATTGTGACTATGCTGGCACTCAGTCCGCATCCCTCAAATACCACCTGGAACGGCACCACCGGGAGCGGCAGAACGGAGCAGGACCACTCTCTGGGCAGAGTGCAGGTCAGGAGCACAAGGATGAGACACCAAGTAAAAGCTCTGTGTTTATTAGACCAGACATATTGAGAGGAGCCTTCAAGGGACTTCCCGGTATCGACTTCCGAAGCGGCATGGTCTCACAGCAGTGGACGTCAGGAATGCTGTCTTCTGGAGATCAGCAAGGACAGGCAGCTGGCATGTCATCTGAAGGATCTTCAGAAAATATGAAGGGTTCAGACATTTCTTCCAAAGGAACACACTTCTCTGAACTTGGCCGTGCTTACCAGAACATGGTCGGGAATGGTGTGAACTTTCAAGGGTCTTTGCAAGCTTTCATGGACAGCTTTGTCCTAAGTTCTTTGAAGAAAGAAAAAGAAATGAAGGATAAAGCTCTCTCAGATCCACTTTCAGCAAAAGCTCTGGGCTCAGATGGTGGTGAGGAGAAGATAAATAGCAAGTCCTCACAGCGGAAAACAGAGAAGTCGCAGTACGAGCCCCTGGACTTGTCGGTAAGGCCGGATGCAGCCTCCCTGCCAGGCTCCTCTGTCACTGTGCAGGACAACATCGCTTGGCATGGCTGCTTGTTTTGTTCCTTTACCACTTCCTCCATGGAGCTAATGGCTCTGCACCTCCAAGCCAATCACTTGGGCAAGGCTAAGCGCAAAGACATCATAGGCAACAACAAAGAGCAGTCCAGAGAAGTTCCAGCCTCGGTGAACAAAGTGAGCTTGCTCCCCTCCTCTGTGCAGTCCAGCAAGGACGCAGGAGTTTCAAACATGCTGAGCCAGCTGGACTCAGCTCCTGAGAAAATGACCCAAGGACAAAATAAGGAGACCCTGGGAGAGCAAAAGAGTGCTGCCTGGCCCAGCCACATGGAGTCCACTCTTTGCAACTTTACAACAGACTTCTATAAGCAGTTTGGTGTTTATCCTGGTGCTATTAGCACGGGAACACAAAATTCTTGCACCAGTAATGAATCCGAAATAAAAACACAATCCGAAGATGACCCAAACGTTCTGCTCCCTGACTCTGTAAATAAAAGTGCTATTGATGACCTTTCTGACATAGCTTCATCTGAGGATATGGAATCTTCCAAGGAAGAAAACATTGAAGATGAGGACATTGACACAGAACCAGATATTATGAATAAGCAGTTGTCTGCCCTAAATAAAGAAAGCAGTGAAGGAGGTGACAATATACAAAGTGCAGTCACCTCACAACCCACACAAGGGCTTGTATCACCGCTGCCACAGGCTTCAGAAAAGCAGTGGCACAGTCAGAATCTTCTCTCCTCACACGAAACTGCACAAGACATGATGAAACCCGACCAAGTTCAGGGTCCGCAGGTCCTGGAGAAGCAGATGAACATGTTGTCAGTCCTAAGAGCTTACAGCTCTGATGGCTTAGCAGCCTTTAATGGACTTGCAAGTAGCACAGCAACTAGTGGATGTATCAAGAGACCTGACTTGTGTGGTAAGTTTTAGACCTTCTTTTAGACCATTTCAGAAAACACTTGTGCAGAATCATGAAGCTGCTCTTTAAATATACTTAGTCATGTTTGTTAGTAATACATTTTTTTAAATGTTAAACCCTGTGGGCCAAATTCTTGTCCTATATGTGGTCTACTCCATTGAAATCAGCAGTGCTGCATGCATACTTAAACAGGATTTTAGAAAGAACTTGCTTTTTAAACTAGAGTAGCAGCAATATAGACTATCTGTGCTAGTGGCATCGGAAGGGGATACTTACTGCTTTAGCATACTGAAAGGAGGAAAAAGTTTTAAAAATTTCACATGGTAACTTGCAAACTTTTCAGTATTTTGATACACGAACCCACAAAAAACACTGGATGCTTTGCCAAGCGAACCTTGCTTTCTGTCTTTCTTTTATTTTTCCCCCTTTCTTTCTTTGGACTGGGGTGTGTTCAGTTATCACAACATTAATGAAATCAAAGGCCAAGTACATGGAATGTGTCTACCTGTGTTCAATAGATTTTATTTTTCCTTTCTTTTATTTTCTTTTCCTCTTTTTTTTTTTTTTTTTTTTTTTTAATTATAATTTTCTGGTTTGGTTCAATTGCACACATGCAGTACTTGCCCTTGACCATTTTCACTATTCTAACTGGCAGTTGTGTAAATTATGATTTGCCTGATTAAGAATATGCCTCCAGGTAATTAAAATAACAACACACCAAACAAATAAGACCATCTTTTACCCTTTCTAGTCTCTGATTTACAAAACTACAGTTTTACTTCCTCATATCACACACCTCATATTTACAAGAATTAAAATTAAATCTATTTGGAACAAATGAGACTGAGGATTTTGTTTTTATTATTTAGCTCCTATTTTGTCAGCATAGTGTTTGTTTGAAAGAGGTTTTAGAGTGTAAATCCTTTGAAAAACAGTATCACTTTAAAAAGCAGAGTCAGCAAAGGACACAAAAACTTCAGTAATTTTCATTTCACTTAACCTTCAAACTAATCAGAAAACTCATTGTCAGAGCTCAACATGCATAAAAAAATGTATTCAAGTTAAAAAAAAAAAAAAAAAAGAAAAAAGAAAACATTATCAACAGTTTTGAAGCCTGACAATTTAAAATTAAACCCTCAATCTGCAAGCACTTAAGAGTGGTTCCCCTGGTTAACCTAAGGTTAGTGGAAGCTTTTTCTGACTTTAGTGGCAGAGTGTAGATGCTCAAAGCCATAACCCCCTCTCCAGCCCCCTCTCTACTTTTCCATGTGTATTAGTTGATCTGATACAAAAAGTCTGATATCTACACACAAAGTTTATCTCACTTGTGTCCTTAGAGCATTGTGACTTCACAATATTGTCGTTATCTGCCAATATGTGTCATTTAACCAATATCTGCCCAAGTATCCACGTGGCCTTACTTGTAAACTTCTGTGTCTCAGTACACTATGAACCAATTTAGGTAGTTGGAAATATTTCCAGATTCTTCAAAAATAGCGTTTACATTATTGAAAAGAGTTAATAGTTGATTTAATTTACAGCAGGTAAAATCCTACTTGGATTTTTTTTCCATTTGTGGAGTACAATCAATTAACAAAAAAGAAAAAAAAAATACAGCAGAGAAATTACTGTCTAAACAACGAAGCTAAAAAACCTGGAAAACCAAGATTAGTTGCTTTGTGCAAAATATCTTCATACTTTTTCACAGGAATAAGACTTTTAAAACAACAACAGAAAAAACCCTCCAATATTTTTATTGAAATGAGGTCATGTTACTTCCATTAGTTTTTTGTTTCATCTTCCAATCAATTCAACAGGCATTTTATGATAGCTTGAGTTTATATGAATTTAAAGACCATATCCCTTTCACAAGCTCTGCCCAGTGATAATGGATTTGACTTGAAGTATGAAGGGAAAAAAGAAACAACAGAAGCTCTCTGTTCTACTTTTTAAGCCATTTTAAAATCAAAAATGCAGTGGGAGTCCTTCTGTTCCCCCCTCCAAGAATTGCTTCTTAAAATTCTTTTCTGTCATTCTATTGGTGTTTGCAGAACATAAGTATAAAGGTGGATTAGTTAAATACATTATATCATTTTTGGCAATATCTAACAGAAAAGTGGGCAAACATGAACAAGCCCCATGTCAGAAACTTTTTTTGTTTGATTGGCTTGGACCCTGCCCACTTGAAAGTAGTGGTTTTGGGGGAGTTTTCATTTTTCAGTGACATTTTATACTGTGAAATCACACTCCATCTGTGCGTGCTAGTGTGGGGAATCCCACCTGATGTTTCTGCACTTGCAGATTAGCAATCAGGAGCACCCTCTTCATTTATTAACCTTCCTTCCTTTCCCCCTGCACGAAGCCCATGACCAAAGTCATGGTTCTCTTTATCTCTCCTACTGCCTAGGAGATCAGAAAACTTGAGACACACCTCCAGCATCCGATTTCAGGGCATGATTCTCATGTTCCTTTTGTGTTTGGGGAGACTCCATGCATTTGTGTTTCTTTTACAGCCAGTGATCTGTGTGTTGTGGACATCTCAAGAGAAAACACTGATGCATTTGATAACAGTCCTTGCACACTGAGAAAGCAAGGCATAGTGCTCTTTCCATAGCCAGGATACAGAGGAAATATAATTGAAATAAAATATTTCAGCTTCAGTAAGCTGAGATTGCATCTTTGGCTGGCCATGCTAATTGAGTTGAATTTCTGGCTGCCTAAAAACAAGCTGGGGTATTCAGCAATCCATGTGGATCATTTTTAGATGGCAGATTTTACCCTAAGATAGTAGGTCAGTTTTTAAGCAAAAATCTTGGCACAAAAAAAAAGTTTTGTTTCTAGAGGAGAATGCCATCAACTCACATTGTTTTTTCAGAGAGTCATTGCACATGGAGTAGTCCTCAGTTTCCCTGTAATGGAGAATGAGAGAGATTGATGATGTACACATAATTCATTTATGCTCCTATCATGCTTCAGGCTGCAGGGATGAAAGACACAATTAGGAAAGAACCATAATTACTGCATAATAAAGAAATTTTCATGTCAAAATGCTACTGAGAAAAAAATCACGAATTTTTGTAATATTTCTCCTTATACAGCAGAATGAACAGAAAGAAAGAAAGAAAAAAAAGCATTGATAATTATAGAGTTACTCCTGAACTGTTGGTTTTGGAGTCTCAGGTGATTCTACCTAGGAGTGGATCTTGTTGGCCTTTGCTGACCCTCTGTTCCTAAGAAGATGACAGGCCTTTCCTTGCTGCTTGGAAGCAAGTTTCCCAACAGCTGGGGGGAGACCCAAGGTCCAGGCTTGGTAGCTTTCTTGAGCATCTGTATACTCTGCTTTCAGAGCCCTTGGTGATTTGGCAAGTTAAGCCTGGAGGTTCTAGACCTATTTTGTATTTAAGTTTTGAAAGATCTGTTTTTCTTTCCATTTATGTTCTTCTCTTTTTCTGCTTGGCTTCTCATATACATGTAGTTGTATCACAATAATGTTCACCTTCTGTTCCAATACATTAATTTACTTGAGATTTGTGCACAAGACCCTTTATGACAAGATCCTTTATCCCTTCTCTCTCTCCTCCCCTTAATACTTCTCTGCTTTGTGACCAAGATGGTAAAATTTCCCTACTTGCATTTGCTACTTGGGAAGTACTTAGGCTTTCAAAGGAGAGCTGATGGGCTACAGAACTACTGGCCAGAGGTAGTCCTGAGCATTAGCTGGCTGCTTAATGGGTTAGTGCTATTGAATCCACACTTAATGATGTCCAAAAGTATTAGTTCCATGTTGTCTCTAAATCTAATTTGCTTCCATTCATGCTTGCTTTCCTCTGCAATTAGTGCTGTTTTCTCCTGCACAGGCTCCACCCCATTATCACTTCTTTCACTGTATGAAAACAGGGCAGGGCCCCTCTGATGCATGGGAGCAGCTTTGGAGTTCTGATCCTGCAAAGGGCTGAGCACTTTCAGTTTCCTTTGCAGCAGAAAGCTTTCAGCATTGCACAGAATTATTAAAATGTTCAGCATTGTAACTTTCTGAAATACCTTCCAAATGTGGAACTACAGCGCAGACAAGAGGGCTGGGCAAGGGGAAGATCAATTGTGGCAGATTATTACAGCTTTATTGTCACATAATTATAGTGCTTTACCCCAGTGTTTAAATAGTGAATTTAGTTATTGTAAATTGCTTATTGCCACAGGTGTCAAAACCAAAAAGATCATAATGCTAACCCCGCCAGAACTACCACCAACACGTGAAACACGGAAAAAGATTTTTAATTATTTGTGATGGCTTCACCTGAATCCTTATTGCAGATCTTTTAAATTACAAAGTCCATATTAAGAAGCAAAAGGCCTGATGTAGCCAAGCTCTAGGACAGCTCGGAGGCAATGGAAGGTCATCCTACTGCAGCAAATTGTAGTACTGCCCATTTAAAGTATCATGTAACGCACTTAAGGAACGCTTTGTCCTGATCTGCCGTTGGAGGAGTAACCAGGACATTCTTTTCCTGCAAGGCAGAATGAAACAATATGGAAGTTTTACAGCAGACTTTTCTTTGTCCCATGATGGTGCTTTTGAAGAGGTTTCTTAGTTTCAGATAGGAGGTCCAAGGCCAGCTTTTAGAGTACGAACTGTTCCTCCGAACGGGAGATCAGCACCTCGGCCCCCGCCTGGGTTTCAGACACACTTCTGGATGTCACAGTGCCATTTGCATGGCAATATCAAACCAAACTCATATGGCTTTGCTTCCTTTTTTTAATTAACTGGGAATGCCAGTGATCCAGTGAAGTTTGTGTTGCTGGATAAAAGGGCCGGTCTGTGAATACCGTTGTATTTGCCAAATGGTTCGCCAGTCATTTCAGTACAAACAAATGGATGGTGTCTGTAAGTCTGCAAACACTGTTGACATTTAGCCTTGTTTATGTTACTTTCCTTTTGCTGCATATTTTTGGCTAGAAGAGATACTGTCTGAATCAACATTGACTTCCTAAGCAGAAGCTAAGGGCCCAGTCTTGCATCCCTCATTCTCGATGAGTAGCACTACTTACATAACTAAGGATTGCAGAATCAGGTCCTATGTTTATTTGACTTTAAAATTTCATTGCTTTTTCCATGTAATTTAATTTGATTGTATTTTGTTGTATCAGCAATTGCTCAGGTGATAAGTTCGGTATCACCATTTTGTTTACTGCTGAAAACTTTTAGTTCTTACCATTCTTCATACTGTGGTGTGACATTCCCATTCCATTTATGCTTCTGGAAATTAACCCCTAAAATATCAGCTACAGCTAAGTGCTGAGTACCTCCTATTCCCAGAGAGACTGGAGGCATTCAGTCCCTCCTAGCAGCACATCTGAAAGGGGGATTGTGTTTGCAAAAGGAGGCCTTGGTATGTGCCTTGATTTCAGACATCAGTGGCCAGCCGCACCAAGGCAAATCCCTAGCACAGAAAGGCTTTTCTTTTCTTTGCAGAGAGAAAATAATGATGTAAGCTTAGAGCTGTATGATTTTTGCTCTAAGTTTCATCTCCCAAACAATATATTCTTATTGTTTTTGTCATATCCAGGTCAAATTTAAATTATAATTTAGGATTAGGCAGAGGCATAGAGATGTTTCCAGGTCTTTCCAAAGTGAGACAATGCTCTGGTTTGTGTTTTGGTTCAGGAATATACATTCTTGTGTCTGAGGTATAGTATTTCCTATAACTACTCATAAACATGAGCAATTTAGACATTCTTGTAAGTCAAAACTAAGTGTACGATTAATACCTATTATGAGGCCAATTTTAAACAATTAATTTGACAGCAATTATAATTTTATGTTACAGGCTTTCAGGAATAAATAACCAAATTCATCCTTGTAATCTAAGGAATTTAGGATATCTTTATGCTGAGATGATCTTGTTATGCACAGTATTGCATATCTGGAATTTCTGAGGTTTGCTCCCACCTATCTAGATGCCTGTAGTGCCAGGGATAAATAATTACCTGAGGCTTATTAATTGTTTCAGCAAAGAAAAAAAATATATACCTTAAGTGTAAGCATTAATATATGTATACACAATACATCCACAATATATAACAAACCATCACAATAGTACAAAAATAGAGGTCCTGAATATGTTCTGTTATTTATGTGTTTGGCAAGCTTAGGGAATGGACTTTAGTATGAGTGAAAATTCTCTTAACATTTTTAAGGTTATTTATTGTCATTTCTATTTGAGTTTTTAATGGTCCTGTATTTTGTAATGCTTTAGCAGGAAAAAATACTGTAGTTATCTTTTTTCATATTCTTTAAGCAATATTTCTAGCTTAATATATTGTGCCAGGTTTTCCAATATTAACCAAGAAAGACAGTAAAATTCAATGAACAGCACTCTGACATCCACAATTTAAAACCTGTGATTGAAGTGAAATGTGTAAACTTCTAGTGGGTTATCATGTGCTTTGGAATAGAGTATTGTTGGAAGTAATTAGAAAATATATTAAGGTTTCCTGGTAATGAAGGTATGTAAGTTTTAATAATTGTTGCTTTCTGAATAAGTGTCAAACTATATCTTTAAATGTATATGGAGTTACAAGTTAGGTCACTTCTGAATGGAATGTAAAACAATACTAAAATGCTTCAATAACTTATCTCAGTGTTGCTAATAAAAAAAAAAGCTGTTAACCATTAGTGCAGTTTTGAGTCATTTTGTTGGTTAATTAAAAAAAACTCTCTGAGAAACTGTTGTACCTTTTGGTAGACCAAAGACCACTCATGCAATCCACAGTTGTTTGATGCTTTGAGAGGCAAGCTCTGCAAAGCTGCCTGTTGTAAATGATATTTATTAAAAAAATCCCATCTTTTAAGGCATTAGAACGGTGCCACGTGTGGTTAGGCAGGTATATAAGGGGGGGAATGAGATTTGTATCCTCTGTCACAGAAAATAGCTTGGGAATGTGGGACCTGTTTCTCTGTCACTATTAAAATCCAGTAGAAATTTTCGGGGATGCCACTGGGTAGAAAATGAGCAGTGTGGGTGGATTCAGTGTGTGACTATTAGTGCTGGGATGCTCGGCCAGTGTGAGCCAAATGCAGGGCTCTGTGCTGCACTGGAAATGCAGGCTTAGTGAGTAATGGGTGTGCAAGGCCTGTCCCAGTGGGGAGATACAAGGAGCACACAGAAAGAGTGATCTTTCCTGGGTAATCTGAGGTCCCAGCTCCAATCCTGCACACAGCCCGGAACGCCCACTTTGGTTTCCCATGGGAAGAGTGTGCCATGAGCATCCTGAGGACACCTCCCTCCCCAGGCCCATGCAGGGTTCTCCTGAGGTGCAGCAAGTGTAGGAGAGCAGCAGCCAGCCAACAGTGCCAGTAGCACCCCCAGGTCCCTGGTAAGTGTTTCCAGGAGGGGTCCCTGACAGGTGGACTTGTCTGGAGCATGCAGAGGGAGCTAAAGGAAAGCGTGGCTGGGGCTCCTGGTGTCATGTCTTCATTAATGCTCTCCCTTCTGAATAGCATATTGGTACTTTTTATTTATTCCACCAAAACACCATGAGTCAGGACCTGACATTTTAGTGTTCTGTGTCATACTGAGAAAAATCTGTGGTTCAGCAGTAGGACAATTATATTATTTTGGAAGGGCTAGAAATAATACAGCATTTGTGAGACAACTGTAACATTTATCCAGACTCAGTGTGAGATTGTTCTTCCTTTTATTTGGAGAGTACTTCCAAAAAAGTATCAACTAGGAGCACAGAAAAAAAAAAAAAAAAAAAAAAGAAAAATAATACAACAAGAAAAAGTGACAATTATGAATCCATTTAAACCCCCATCGGGTATAATCTCATTTTGTGTAGTACTGCTGGCTGTTCCATGCCTAAACTTCTATGCAGTGAGCTGTGAATATGGTCCTTATTGTCCTGTGGGCAATATGACTAAGGAAAAAATATCTCTGTAATACAATGGAGCATTTGTCTGAATGGCATAACCTAAGGTCCATAACATCAAATCTAAAGTTGTAATTATACAGCTGCAGTCACACCACTCAAGTGAAGGCTGTGTCAGCACTTGTATTATATAAGGAATCCTGTTTTCAAGGGTTGATGAGTCATATGCAAAAAACATTTATCACTAAACAATTGTTCTGATTGTTCTGAAGCAACATCTAGGTACGGGCCTTTCCCCAGTAGGACGTGGTCATATCTTCTGCATTTTGCCATGGCATACTTTGTTAATGAGTGTGTCTGCTTTGAGCTTGAAAATTACCTAGAAAGTCTGGGGGTTTATGCAGTTTGATTATTGTGAAAACATAAAGTTGTAAACAGCCCAGGGTGGCCAAGGTCTCCACTAGCAAGGATTGTAGCAGGTGAAGCTTGTCTTTCTCAGAAAATATAAAATTCAGGGGCTTTTTTTTTCTCAGTTTGTCATCCCTGATTTTGCTTTAAGCTCTTGGATCTGAACAGTTCCTTAGAAGACCTGGCCACGAGTTTTGAGCTGTGTTGAGATCGAGCCTCCCAAGCTCACAGTGTTGGAGCCATTTGAGGCAGCCACACATTTGCTGGGGAGGAGCAGACAGGAGAGGTTTATTTACAGCAGCACCACAGAGGTGAACCAGGAGCACTCTGCACCCCTCCCACGCAAATGTAAAAGGATTACACTTAGGATTGAGCCCTGGAAACCACAGCAATTTTCCTACTACATGAAATTTCTAGATAGGTGTGCAGGGTGTGAGTGATTTCAGCTGAGAGGCTCCAGCCCAGGGCAGTGCCATTTCCAAACAGGTGTCCCTGAAGCCACCCCCACCCCGGGCGTTTGCCTTGCCTGCCCCATTGTCCATGGAGAGAGACAGAGGCCAGCCAGGTCCTTTAAGCTGATCTGCTCTGATCCAGGGCGTCTGCAGCGCCCTTCCCTGCATAGAACAGCCATTGTTCAGCTGCAGAGCAACAGTGGGGTAGAAAATAGCATGCCATGCTGGGGATCAGAGAGGGAATTGTTCCTTAATTATCTCTTACTGAAGGAAAAACCCAAGGCATATCCCGATACGTGGCATGACTCTGTCAGAACACGAGTCTTTGAAAAAAGATTTGGGGAGGGGGGGGATCCAATTCAAAAGCTGGCAATCCTCGCTTCTCCTGCAGGTCTACCTGTGAGTCACTCACTGACCATGGAAAGAAATAAGTTTTCCTCTTTGGATTCTATATTATGAAATGGAAAATAATAGTACTTATCTCCCTGGTAGGAGTGCTGTGAGGATAAATGAATTAATTAATGTTTGTAAAGCACTTTGAAGATGAAGAACATTATGTAAGTCCTCAGTGTACAAATGCTTCCTTCTCTGACATGACTACAGTAAGCTATAAAAATTTACTGCTGAAAATAAACACACATAGCAAACAGGGGTGGGTGTGTGCATGGCTGCAGTGCCCCAGTGGTGTGGGTGAGCCTGACTCCCCAAGCAGCCAGAGAACAAGAACCCATCACCAAAACCTCCCTTACCCCTGCCCGTGCCCAGCAAGGCTGCTCAGGCTCTCTGCAGCAGCTGTGGCATGCTTTGGCCATAATATCCTTTCACCAAATCCATTAATTTTTACCTCAGGCCTCTGTGGGGTGCCAGCTGGGCTGAGCTGGATTTGGCCATCACCATCACTCCAGCCCCAGCCCCGTGTGCCACAGCCATAGCAGGTGATGGCTCAGCAGTGTCTGCTGGGCTGCTCAGAAGATCCCAGTCTGATGGCTGAATTGGCTTTTGAATGTTTTTTTTATTGAATGTCAGTAATTTCAGTTTGTGACTTGAAGTTATTTTTTTTTCCTGTTATTCAATGTCCCCATCCTGTGTTAGTCCTTGCTCCTTTATTTTTTTTTTTTTTTTATTTTTTTTATTTTTTAATTCAAGCCATGAACTATGTTTGACCCTAAAATTCTCACATGAATAACAAGGCAAGTTAAGAGGAAGAAAAACCAACACTTCAGCCATATAGAAACAGGACACTTACCAAGAGAGACATATAAGGAAAGGTTTATGCATGGAGATCAACGGGTTAAAGATGAAATTCAGAATTTTTTTGGTGCTCTCCTCAATTCACAGATCAATTTGAGGACCTCAGAAAAAGACCATGACTGTGTCTCATTTCAATTTTCCCTTTGCACACCTAGCCCTGTTCCAGCCTGTGTGCTTGGTTTCCTTTTCAATCCTTTCAGCTGAAGCTCCTAACCTGTTGCTGCTCAGCCTCCAGCTGGAGTGCAGAGGGGAGCCGTGTGCTGCTCCAGGGGCTGGGAGCTGAGGGCTCTGCTCTCCCTGCTGGGGCTTTGAAGAGGGTGACAGCTCTTGCCCAGCCAAGCTTGCTGCCATGCCACGTCCATCAGGATGCCAAACGCAGCGAGACGCGTCACCCGCACGACCAGACGTCCCCAAACTCGGGCCAGCAGCAATGAGCACCCAGCAGTGCAGCTGTTTTCTCCATCCCCCCACAGGAGAGCTGCTCAATAACAGGAGGGCTTTGGGTGTATTCACTAATCGTTATATAACTGTACGTTGGGTGAAAAAGAAGAAAACAAACCAGAAAAGCTTTCCCAAAGGATAGAGGTGGGAATCCCATTAACATGACGGCTCCCTCTTTAGTTGCCAAAATGATTGACACCGGGATAAGGTCAGAAGATGAAAACCAAGCCATGGGGGACAGAGCAGGGAGGGGAGGGGGCCAATCAGTTGAATAAAAAACTGAGTGGCAGTGCTGGGGAAGGAGAAAACCGGCACTCCCACTAGAAAAATCCTCACCCTCTGCTCCCCTACTGTTTGTTTGGGGAAAATGCTGCAGCTTAATCAGAATTATTTACAAGATAATGGTCCATTGTTTGTAGTAAGACAGATGCTGTCTGTGGGAATTTGGTGGTTTATGCTCTATGCATTACAGTGCCATTGCTGTGTGCAGATGGGATCACAGTGGTATTGTTGTTATCAACTTTTTGGAAATTTGGAGGATCCTCACTGTGAAAGGAGGATCCTTAAAGAGAAGAAAGAAAGAGTTTTCTCAGGCCTAGAGCTGGGATTTCTCTTAAGGTAGAACTGTGTTTGTACATGTGTGGAAGAAGAGGACAAAGTGGAATCACTGTGCTGGAGACTTGCAGCATGAGGGGTCCCTGGGCTGACTGTACTTGGTGGTGGCAGACATCAGTTCAACAGATGGATGGAGGGATGGATGGAGGGATGGATGGATGGATGGATGGATGGATGGATGGATGGATGGATGGATGGATGGACGGGCCCTGTGTGTGTTTCCAAAGGTGAGGAAATGCATGCTGGTGGGATGTGTCCGTGCTCCCTCCTTTGCTGGGGGCTGGCAGAGTCACTTGCTTAGAAGGTGGTGTGAGAGGTGGCCAAACCTGACTGTGGAAGTCAGGCTGGCCTGGTCAGTGATCATCCTCTGGCTGTGTGCCTGCAGCCATGGTGTCCCCTGCTGTCCTCCCCATGCTGCAACCTAAACACTGGGCACTTCTGTTCCACCAGAAAACTTCACCCTGATGATCTATGGGTCAGCCTGTGGGAAAGATAAATTTTTGCTGGATTCATACTGGAAACAAAAGCCCCAAATTCCTAAGGAGATAGGTATTTATTTAGATGATCATATGCAAGATTTTATTTTTCTTTTACGTTTTCCAGCAGAAAATCCATTTCTATAAGCATCCCCTTCTGGCCCCAGTAGAAAGCTCAGTGTGGAGCCTAGAGCCTGGCAAAGGGCACAGCCTACAGTGTGCAGGTGGGTGACCCTCTGCCACGAATCGCTGCATACAGGAGGGGTAGGGAGCTCAGGTGAGGTGCGTGGAGATGGCTGCTCAGTCAGCATGTCCATCTCCCCAGCTGCCTGGGTGTGTCCCAGCACTGTGGGGGACAGCAGCACCTGCAGCCCTCCCCCATGCCCCTGGGCTGAGGGACAAGGACTGTGCCATGCAGAGCTCTGCTCTCAGGAGCAAACCCTGTCGTGCCTTTGCTGCCTGGCCCCTGGCAGCCTGGGAGATGGGAAGACCCTCCTCAGGTGGAGCCAGGTGCAGGATGAGGGGGTGGAGGGTGCCTGGGTGGGGCTGGGTGTGTGTGTGCCTGAGCTTCCTCTCTCAAAAATCTGCTTTTAGTGTGCAATAGCTCACATATTACCTCGGCAGAGACCCGTGTGCACCAAAGGCAACCAAGAGACGACAAATCACCAGAAGGGCTCCAGAGGGGATTCTGAGCATCCACGTCTGGTATCCCAAGATCCATTAGCTTGCAGGTAAAATGGAAAACTGTGACCATCTCTTTTGTATGCAAGATAATTAAGCTGTCTTTCCATCACTGCAAAATACCTGAGTTTCCCTAGAGAAAGCAGAGGGCCTGGGAATGGGGAATGAGACAGCAAAGAATGGCTGATTCACAGTTTTTGGGGTGTCTGCAGCTGGAAATGGGTTTCAGCATGTTTCCCTTGCAGGGCTTTTCCTGACATGGGTGGTGGGAGATGGCAGCTCCTGAGTCCTCCCTTCCCTCTGGGCTCAGTGTACAGCCAGGGATGGAGCTGATAGCATCAGATCATGAGTGGAAACCACTTTCCCCAAGAAAAGGGATATCCTCTGACTTTTGTGAAACAGAGTTTTCCAAGAATACCCTTGAAGGGTTAGATTGGCATGGGAGATTGCAATTCCTGAGCGATTGCATTTTTCCTAAGTATGTCCAGTGGGATCTGCATGGGGAGCTCTGTTTTTTTCTCAGAGTCAGCTTTTATTTGCAGAATCCTAATTTTGTATTTCCTGACATTTAAACTTTTTAGCCTGATGTTCTAATAAGGATTCTGTCTGTCCATCTAAATAAAGCTTCATTCTAATGAGAACACCATCCATCTCCTGAGATGGAGCTGTAACAACTTCCAGCCTCAGTGTAATTTTAGCTGGGCTCCCTTCCCCACCCTCTTTTCCCCACAGATCTTTGTTTGGGGTGAAAATTATCTGTTTGGGGATGAAGTTGTGCAGAATTTCATTTTGGGTCAAGTGACTGAGCTATTGTGTGAGCCTCTGCTTTCTCTCTGAAAAGGGGGATTTTGCTCACTCCCCGTTGTATGTTCAGTGCCTGCTTATTTGCAATTTCTGTTCATAAGACTGTGGGTTTTCATGCCAGCGATTTTCTGTTTGAGTTGTTGGAGTAGGGAGGTTGTGGGAGCATGCCAGTGTCAAAGGTTGTCACTTGAATGATAATTAATAACATTATCAGACTGATTATGTGTTTAGATGTCCAGAATCAGGAGTGAATTGAACTTGTTAAATTTAATTCCTACCTCCGAATGACTGGGATGTTGGCGTGCTCACCAGCCTTGCGTTTGCATAAAGGACAGAACTGGGGATTTGAAAGAGCAATGCCTGATGAGAATTGCTGCAATGCTGGGATTTGGAGCTCCCATAGCTTCTCCTAACACACCATCGCTGTGTGAGCATTCACCAGGCAGGAGGAGGCACTGAGTGGGTGCACCAGGGTGTTTGTAGACCCTGGTTTCACTGAGCCAGGTGCTGACTGAAGCATCAAGTCTTTTGAGATTGGAGATTACATCTTTTAAGGTCCAGAAGAGCGTTCCACATGTGACTGATTACCTCTGTCAGGGTGGGAGAGCCAGGTCCCACCTCGGTGGGTGGGATCTGAACTCCTGCCTTCAGAGGTCAATAACAGGGTTTTAGACCTTTGTGCCTCTCAGTCCCTTATAGCCAGACCTTTTCTGTTAAAACTGTTTAAATTGCAAACCACTAATAAAAGGATCATATGTGTTTCCCCCTGAACAGGTTCTTTAAGGCTATTATGATAATTAAAAACATATGGTGCCTATGCAAGTCAGAGGGAAACCACAGATGTACAAATTAGGTATTATATAAGGTTTTTCTCTTTTGCCCTTTCAAAAATGACAAGTCAAAGAAATACAAAGAGATAAAGACGATATTTTTCTGGAGATGGTAGGTGGCATTTTGGATTTTTAATCATGAAATATGTAAACCACCTTTCTTATACATAATCAGAGCAAACTCTTTCTAATAAGCAGGAAGAACAAAACATAGTAGCATATGACTGCAGTATTTATGGAAGGAATAAGGAAACACTTTGTTTCATACAAGTTATTGGAGACCAAGAAACCTTTTGCATTTTTTATGATGTTTCCCTGCACAGACATGGAGGATTATATTTATTAAATATTGAATTATATTGAAATTGGATTGATGCAGCCAAAGAAGGACATTTCTTTGTATTCCATTTTTTCTCCTTTTAAAAAAGGGAAATGTACTCATATTGATTGCAGTAGAAGTAGTCATTTGTTTTAATTTAAAAATATAGGATTGATTTTGAGAAGGTGATAAATACTGCTAATAAAAAAATTCAAAATGGGGATTTATAATGATTCTCTGTTAAGTCAATGGTTTAGAGAGGCTAACTTATAATAAAAGTAGAGACGTGCTGAAATATCCATAGCTAATGGATTATTTGCCATTTGCTAGTGCTGCAAACTTTCCTTGGTTTGCTGGGTCCTGCTACAAAAAGTAAAATTTATATCATTTAATGCTTCTCGCTCCTTGCTTTGTCTTTCTCAGGCTAAAAATGGGCAGCTGAGGGTCTAAGCAGCAGCTGTGGGGCCCCCTCCCTATGTGGGTGTGCACAGGTGGTCCAGGTGTGGCTCTGCCATGGGGCTCAGGTAGCCCAGAGAGGGGCCACAGCCAGGTGTGGCTCTGCCATGGGGCTCAGGTAGTCCAGAGAGGGGCCAGAGCCAGGTGTGGCTCTGCCATGGGGCTCAGGTAGCCCAGAGAGGGGCCACAGCCAGGTGTGGCTCTGCCATGGGGCTCAGGTAGTCCAGAGAGGGGCCAGAGCCAGGTGTGGCTCTGCCATGGGGCTCAGGTAGCCCAGAGAGGGGCCAGAGCCAGGTGTGGCTCTGCCATGGGGCTCAGGTAGCCCAGAGAGGTCAGAGCCAGGTGTGGCTCTGCCATGGGGCTCAGGTAGTCCAGAGAGGGGCCAGAGCCAGGTGTGGCTCTGCCATGGGGCTCAGGCAGCCCAGAGAGGGGTCAGAGCCAGGTGTGGCTCTGCCATGGGGCTCAGGTAGCCCAGAGAGGGGCCACAGCCAGGTGTGGCTCTGCCATGGGGCTCAGGTAGTCCAGAGAGGGGCCAGAGCCAGGTGTGGCTCTGCCATGGGGCTCAGGTAGCCCAGAGGGACCACAGCCAGGTGTGGCTCTGCCATGGGGCTCAGGTAGCCCAGAGAGGTCAGAGCCAGGTGTGGCTCTGCCATGGGGCTCAGGTAGCCCAGAGAGGGACCAGAGCCAGGTGTGGCTCTGCCATGGGGCTCAGGTAGCCCAGAGAGGTCAGAGCCAGGTGTGGCTCTGCCATGGGGCTCAGGTAGCCCAGAGGGACCACAGCCAGGTGTGGCTCTGCCATGGGGCTCAGGTAGCCCAGAGAGGTCAGAGCCAGGTGTGGCTCTGCCATGGGGCTCAGGTAGCCCAGAGAGGGACCAGAGCCAGGTGTGGCTCTGCCATGGGGCTCAGGTAGCCCAGAGAGGTCAGAGCCAGGTGTGGCTCTGCCATGGGGCTCAGGTAGCCCAGAGGGGCCAGAGCCAGGTGTGGCTCTGCCATGGGGCTCAGGTAGCCCAGAGAGGGCCAGAGCCAGGTGTGGCTCTGCCATGGGGCTCAGGTAGCCCAGAGAGGGGCCAGAGCCAGGTGTGGCTCTGCCATGGGGCTCAGGTAGCCTAGAGAGGGGTCAGAGCCAGGTGTGGCTCTGCCATGGGGCTCAGGTAGCCCAGAGGGACCACAGCCAGGTGTGGCTCTGCCATGGGGCTCAGGTAGTCCACTGATGCTTTGTTCTGTAACTTAGCAAAAATTAGGAATTTTTTATCCATTCTTTTTTTCTTTTTTTTTTTTTTTTCCTCCCAAATAAACTTTTAGAAGAGCAGAAATGCAAATCTGGGAAAATAAGAGCAGAAGCCTGATGCTAACACTTCAGGTTTGCAGTGGTGGCTGAGGAGGCATTTCTGAACAGCCTTTTCTTTTCTTGAGTGAGTGATAGCAAACTCAGTGTTATTTCACATGTAGGTATTACCATTTTAACTTTTACTGAGGTAAAATAACACCTTGTCACTCAGTGCAAATACCAATCACAAAATGAATTAATTGTAATAACTGTTGTCAACAGAACAAAAGACTTGTTGCTTTCCTAAGCAGATTTCAGTGCCACTGATAACTATATACAGAGGTTCCCTTTGGGCTTATTCAGTGCATGTAGTCAGAACATAATTTCATCTGTCTTTCTCTGCACTTTGTTGTAAAAGTCTCAGAAACTGAGTTAAAAACCTGTATTTTTTAAAATATCACTACGCATACATTTTTCAATCTTTATGATTTTTTTTTCACAGAATCCCTAAACATTTTTACTAGTTAATTAACACTTCTTTTGTGGCTAATTTATTAAAGAATTAACAAGTTTATAACAGTCTGATGAATCTGTTGGTTCACCTTATGCTGTGATGGACAGAGAAAATATGGGCAGCTGTTCTGCTACACTAAATAAATTTTTTGCTAATGTTACCTCTTCAGCCAGTCATCTTATATCCAAGATGAACGTTGTTCTCCTAATAGTTAGGGGAAGTTTCCTTTGAAAAGGGGGGAAGAAAGAAAAAATTAGCCAAGAAAAGCAGAATTCTTCATACTTGTGCTAACCACTAATTTATTCAAGCAAAGTTTTTTTTTGGGGGGGGGAACTAATTAACTAATTTCACAAAGGAGCCTCAGTACAGCAGGAATTAGTGCCAATATGCTGTACTCACTTTACATGGCTATTTAGCTTAATAATCAAAAACACTATGACATATCCTCTATATGTTACTGCAAATGCTATGTATTTTCTTAAAGATACAGGCATTAATACTTCAGCCTGGGATAGTCAGACATCACTGCCAATGAAACAGAGAGTCATCATTCTGCATCCTTATTTAACAGAATGTGTATTTTAGATTGCTTCCTCCTCTTCCCTTTCAAAACATAGGAACAGGCTTCAGTGCTCCC